>NW_027361960.1:5780000-5965000 GCF_039654945.1 Dendrobates tinctorius | reverse complement strand
GTTGGTTTCACATTTGCGATTTTTGGCGCTGTTTTTTAGCGCAAAAAAGCATGTTGTCTTTTTTCCTATATTTTACATGGGGTGCGCTTATGTGCGCTGCGCATACACATGCGTTTGTACGCGTTTGTATGCGCATGCTTTTCTTTTAGTGTGCGCTCGGGCGCACAAAATGCATCCTGTTGCATTTTTTTGTGCGTCAGACTTGCCCCAAAAAAAGCATGCGCACGCAATGCATTTTTTTACAGCAAAACACCCATTGTAGTCTATGGGTGTGCACTGTAATGCGCACGTATGCGCAAAAAACACATGCTTTTTTTAAAAACGCATGAAAACCCGCAAAAAACGCACACAAACGCATGATGCGTTTTTTCCATGTGTTTGTGCGCGCAAAAAATGAGCAGCAAAAAAACTCAAGTGTGAAAGTAGCCTTAGGGCTTGTTTTTTTTTTGCGAGATGGTTTTGTGTTTTCATTTATGCCTTTTTTTTTTTTTTTGCATACAACTTTGTAATAATTTTTTTATTCACTTTTTGTGAGTCAGTATGATGAAAAAGCGACATTTTTGGCATGTTGTGTGTTTTTTTTTGTTTTTTTTGTTTTTTTTATAATGGTGTTCTCTAAAAGGAATAAATAGCGTGCCAGTTTTATAGAGCTGGTGATTCCGAATGTGGCAATGCCGATTACGTGTACTCTTGTTTATTTTTCTTTTATCACAAATGCTGCATTTTGGTGTGGCGAAACGGATTTTAATGAATTGTGTGTGTGCTATTATTTTTTTTCTCTAATAACCCCCCACGATAGCAGACATGAGGACCTCCTCTCATCCTAATAGGGACAGGAAATAATAAAGAGGTCAAATAGTTCCTCCTACTTCCACTCTCCAGTGTTTTCCTATCCCTTTAGGGATGAAGAGGACACTCCTAGTGGTCTGTGTCGGCGGCAGGCGCGGGACGCTTTTACTCTAAGCCGGGCAGCAGGAGTTCGGACTGGTCTCCCTTCCCCCCAGGATGCTGCTCCCGTCTCCTTGGGATTTGGGACATCTTTCCCCCAGTCTGCATCTCTGGGTAAAGTCTGGGGGCCTTCGGGCGGGAGGCCTCTTTGAGCACTCCAGCCACTTTTTCCTCCCCCCGGTTCCTGCTGGCAGGCTGTGGCGATGTGAGGGGGTTCTCCGGCTTCCCTCGCTGTGAGTGCTTGGTCCCGGTGGCCGGAAGTGACGACAGACGCTGACTGGCATGGGGAAATTGTCACTTCCAGTCCCTTGCGTTCCACCCCATAAAAAAAAAAAATAATACTCCAAACATGTTTTCCATTACACCGACACACAAAAAATGTAATTGGTGAGCAAAAGTCATATGTAAAAAAAATAAATAAAAGGTATAAATGAAAACACCAAATGATTCTGGAAAAAAACTAGCCCTAATTGGCTCATTTAGCAAAAAAAATAGTTACAGCTCTCAAAATATGGCGATGCAAAAACAAATTAAGTTTTGTAAAATATTGTTTAGTATGTAAAAATAGCAAAGTATACAATGCAAAAGGCTATAAATCTAGTACCTTACTGCACTGTGAACCAGGAAAAAAAGATCAATAAGTTTATTGTGGGCTTTTGTGCGTTCTGTGTCTGAAAAATCTGAATAAAAAACGATTTATTCCAAAATGGTGCAAAAAATAAGCTCTCTTACAGCTTTGTTTGCCAAAATATAAAAAAGTTACAGATCTCAGAATATGGTTATGAAAATTTTTTTCATAAAAAAAGCATTTTACTCTGTGATAAAAACATAAAAGGATATAAATTTGGCATTATTGTAATCACACTGACCCGAGGAATAAAGCTATCTTATTTATACTACACGGTGAACCGCGCAAATATAATAACTATTCTTGCACTGGTGTCTATTTGTTAATTCTGCCTCCCCAAAATCGTCGTAAGTCTCGGCTCTCATTTATTCTGTGCTCTCCATTGTGCACTTTCATTGGGGTTTTGGTGTAAATCCCCCAAACCGCGATTCAAACAACTCTCGACGGAACCATTCACTATAATGAGGCAGATGGAGACGTTTGGGACTTAGTCTGGTCTGATGGAGCCCACAATCTGTTCAAATGGCCAAGTAACACTCCTCATACAATCCTCCTGCGCTGTGCTCAAACAGGAGTGTACAACCACATATGGCTTACTGCTGCAGTCAGTACCCCATGGGTGAATTAACCCCTTAGTGATGGAGCCAATTTGCAGCTTAATAACAAGGCCAATTTTTACAATTCTGATCACTGTCATTTTATGAGTTTATAACTTTGCAACGCTTTAACAGATCCCACTGTTTCTGAGAATGTTAGTGGTAAAATTCTTCGATATGACTTGTGTTTATGAAATAAATGGAAATATGGTAAATTTCTAAAATTTTGCAGTTTTCAAACTTAATTTTTATGCCCTTAAACTAGAGAGATGTCACACAAAATAATTAACATTTCCCACATGTCTACTTTACATCAGCGCAATTTTGGAAACAAAATTTTTTTTTTGTTAGGAACTTAAGGGTTAAAAGTTGACCAACGATTTTTCATTTTTACAACAAAAGTTACGACACCATTTTTTTTTTTTTTTTAGGGACCACGTCACATTTGAAGTCACTTTGAGGCGTGTACATGACAGAAAATATCCAAAAGTAACACCATTCTTAAAACTGCACCCCTCAAGGTGCTCAAAACCACATTCAATAAGCTTATTAACCCTTTAAGTGCCTCACAGGAACTGAAGCAATGTGGAAGGAAAAAATTAACATCTAACTTTTTTTTTTTTTTCAAACATTTTACTTCAGAACCAATTTTTTTTATTTTCACAAGTTTGAAAATGAACCACAAACCACTGTTTAGGTGCACGGCAGAGCTTGGAACGGAAGGAGCGCCGTTTGACTTTTTCAGGGCAGAATTGGCTGGAATTGAGATCGGACACCATGTCGCATTTGCAGAGCCCCAGTGTGCCTAAACAGTGGAAACCCCCAACAAGTGACACCATCTTGCAAACTAGTCCCATTAAGGAACTTATCTAGATGTGTGGTTAGCACTTTATATCTCCAAGTGCTTCACAGAAGTTTATAACGTAGAGCCGTGAAAATAAAGAATCATATTTTTTCCACAAGAATGATCTTTTCGCCCCAAAATTTTTATTCTCACAAGGGTAACAGGAGAAATTAGACCCCCAAAGTTGCAATCTGTCCCGAGTACGCTGATACCCCATATGTGGGGGTAAACCACTGTTTGGGCGCACGACAGAACTCGGAAGGGATGGAGCGACGTTTTGGAATGCAGACTTTGATTGAATGGTCTGCGGGTGTCATGTTGCATTTGCAGAGTCCCTGATGTACCTAAATAGTAGAAACACCCCACAAGTGACCCCATTTTGGAAACCAGACCCCCCCCCCCCCCAGGAGCTTATCTAGATGTGTGGTTAGCTCTTTGAAACCTGCAAGTGTTTCACAGAAGTTTATAACGCAGAGCTGTGAAAATTAAAAAAAAAAATTTTTTTTCCACAAAAATGATTTTTTTAGCCCCCACTTTTTTATTTTCCCATGGGTAACAGGACAAATTGCACACCAACTTTGGGAGTCTAATTTCTCCTGAGTATGCTGATGCCCTAAATGTTGGGGTAAACCACTATTTGGGTACACGTCGAGGCTTGGAAGGGAGGGAGCACTGTTTGACTTTTTGAATGCAAAATTGGCTGGAATCACTGGTTGACCATGTCGCATTTGGAGACCCCCTGATGTGCCTAAATAGTGGAAACCTTTTTAAGAAAACACATCATGAAAAGTAGCCTCACCAAACCTTGTCAAATGACCAATGCACTAGCAGGATTCAGCAAGCTCCCATTGATAAAGGCTGGAGCAGCGCAGGTGCCCACCACTGATGAGAACAGCCACCCTATCGCTAAAATAGTGATGATGAAGGCGTTAGGAAAAAGCACACAGATGGGGCTTAGGACATAAGTCACACAGGAAAGTGCGATGCAGTGTCTGGATAGCAGCCTATAATGGAAGGCGGGCTGTTCAACACTATATATGCATCACACATAAAACCAAGCCATCAAAAAGGAGCCCAGCTGCATCCTGCAAAAAATGATAAAAAGATGCAAAAATAATGCATATGATAAAAGCATTAAACAAGGTATTGGTTACTATTTTGGCCAAAACAGATAAGTTTGCATTATTTTTGCATCTTTTTATTGCACTTTTTATCATTAATGTAGGTGAGTTTTTTTTCTCATTTTATAAAACTAGCCATTTAATCTTACCCAAACTTGGCTGCTAATACTGTTTTTTTTTTTTTTTTTTTTTTTTTTTTCTGCTTCGCAATATTACCAAATTGTGCAATCAGTGTACTTTCATTGTTTGCTAGAGCAAAGAACATCTGAAAAAACCCTCTGGCTCTAATAAACAGCCCACGTGCACAATGTTTTGCAGCAGCAGAATACAGGCAAGGCCACAGTCAGATTTTTTTTCTTATGTAGTTTTTGTACATATATCAGAGCTGTAGTATGTGTCTTCTACACTCTGTCCCTTTTATGATCTACATCTGTTCTAAATTTCCTCAGAAAACCGAAAACTGTCTTCTTTATCCTAGGTGTACAAGCCAACAAATTATTTGAGAGCAATCAACTTCATGAAACTTTTTAAAGCTTTTCTTTTTCTTCCTGAAGCATTTTACAAGAGTTTTTGAGTGATTACCAATAGGAATTCCCCTCAAATGTCATGCACCATTTGTTTTTTTTAGTACTTTGAGGCTTTCAAAATCCTGTTGGGTAAAACATAAAAAACCTTACTGCATGAACAGCAAAGACCACCACCTCATCACATAGTTTAATTTAATGGAATCATTGATGGGGAAGGTTAAAGTTTACACGGTGTTTTGTAAAATCTACTTTAGAATGCTGTACTATTATGCAAAACAAGCCAAGCTACTATGAGGGTAAGTTCACACTAGGTGTTTTTTTTCTGCCGCAAAACCTGATCTCTTGGCAGGAAATAAGCTCCAGAAAAAATGCTGGTTATCTTCGCAGTATTTGCTGCGGTTTTGGCATCTTTTGTGCATGCTGATAAAATTCAGTGTTGAAAAAAGAAAATCCTATTCTAAAGAATCGGGTTTTGACGCAAAGAATGCAACAAAGCCTGAGGCTATGTGCACACGTAGCGGAACTCTCGTGGAAGTTACCGCGAGAATTCCGGAATTCTATTCTGCGGGAAAATCGCATTTTAAATTCCCGTAATTTTCCCGCGGAAAAACTAGCGATTTGCAAGCATAATTAGCTTGCAGAATGCTAGCGTTTTCCAAGCGATCTGTAGCATCGCTTGGAGAACTGATTGACAGGTTGGTCACACTCATCAAACATAGTGTTTGACGAGTGTGACCAACTTTTTACTATTGAGGCTGCCTATGCTGCTTCAATAGTAAAAGATATAATGTTAAA
This sequence comes from Dendrobates tinctorius, assembly GCF_039654945.1. Classification (NCBI taxonomy): domain Eukaryota; kingdom Metazoa; phylum Chordata; class Amphibia; order Anura; family Dendrobatidae; genus Dendrobates; species Dendrobates tinctorius. The sequence continues at coordinate 5,959,541 of NW_027361960.1, read as the reverse complement.
AATAATTTTTAAAAAAGGTGTTATATTCACCTTCTGTTGCCCCGCGCAGCCTTCCGGGCCTCAGCGATGCTTTCGTTCCCATTAATGCCTTGTAAGACCTTTGACGTCGTGGTCTCGCGATAATCTAGCGGTCCCTATTCCTCGTGAGACCGATACATTATTGCGAGACCGCGACGTCATTAAAGGTCTTGCAAGGCATTACTGGGAACGGAAGCATCGCTGAGGCCCGGGAAGGCTGCGCGGGACGCCGGAAGGTGAATATAGCACCATTTTTTATTCTATTTTTTACAGGGATATGGTACCCAGAGCCTAGAAAAGAATCTCCTCCTCTCCTCCGGTCCGTGGGTACCATCCGCAAATGTTCTGCTTACTTTTCGCATGGTGGGCACAGCCACATGCAGGAAGTTAGCGGAACAATGCAATCCTATGGGTGCGGGATCGCCGCGATTCCGCAAAATAATGAGCATGCTGTGTATTTTTCCGCGATGCGATTCCACCGCGGGAAAATTTGCAGCATTAGCACAGCATTGTGGAATCCCATAGGATTGCATGGGATGCTGTTTTTTGCATTTTCGCGGCAAAAGCGCCGCAAAAAGACACGCGAACGCATCCTGACTCCTGTATTTTTTTTTTTTTTCTTTACCACCTGTGATTGATTGTACAGGGGACGGGGTGTGTCGACTTCACTCACCTCTGGGGAGGGGAAGGAATAACCCAGCAGGGATCGGCTCTCTGATGTCACCACTTAACCCTGGTTAGTTGGGGAACTACACCGAGGGAAAATAGTCGCCGGAGCGGCTTCCCTTAGGGTAAGTGCACACATTGCGGATTGTGCTGCGGATTTTTCCGCGCGGATTTTGCAAAATCCGCAGGTAAATTCACAGGTCAAAAGGCCTGCGGTTTATCTGCGGATTAGCCAGCGGTTTTGCCCTGTGGTTTGACACCTGCACAATGGAGCAGGTGTAAAACCGCTGCGGAATCCGCACAAAGAATTGACATGCTGCGGATTAGAAACCATTTTTTGTTTTTCATTGATTTTAATGGTACTGTACAATGCAGCAGAAACGGCAGCATATCCGCAGGGCCAAAACCGCTAAGGATCCGCAGCTTGTGCACATACCCTTATAGGTACGAGTTATTAAGGAGCTCCCAGTGAGGGGGGATAACAGGCGTAACAGTCTCCTAGAGGCAGGGCTCAAGTAATGTAAAGCTAGAAAAAAGCCTTTCATCAATGAGAAGCAAAGGAGAGCCAGGCTGAAGTTTGCCAAAGACCATAAGGACTGGACCATAGAGGACTGGAATAAGGTAATCTTCTCTGATGAGCCTAATTTTCAGCTTTGCCCAACACCCGGTCGTCTAATGGTTAGATGGAGACCTGGAGAGGCGTACAAGCCACAGTGTCTTGCACCCACTGTGAAATTTGGAGGATCGGTGATGATCTGGGGATGCTTCAGCAAGGCTGGATTTGGGCAGGTTAAAATTTGTGAAGGATGTATGAATCAAGCCACATACTAGGTTATCCTGGAAAGACAGTTGATTCCTTCTGCTCAGGCAATGTTCCCCAACTCTGATGACTGCTTTTTCCAGCAGGACAATACGCCATGCCACACAGCTAGGTCAATCAATGTGTGGATGAAGGACCACCACATCAAATCCCTGTCATGGCCAGCCCAATCTCCAGACCGGAACCCCATTGAAAACCTCTGGAATGTAGTCAAGAGGAAGATGGATAGTCACAAGCCATCAAACAAAGAACTGCTTAAATTTTTGTACCAGGAGTGGCATAAGGTCACCCAAAAGCATTGTGAAACACTGGTGGAAAGCATGCCAAGACGTATGAATGCTGTGAATAAAAATCATGGTTATTCCATCAAATATTGATTTCTGAACTCTTCCTGAGTTAAAACATTAGTATTGTTGTTTCTAAATGATTATGAACTTGTTTTCTTAGCATTATTTAAGGTCTGCAAGCACTGCATTTTTTTGTTATTTTGACCATTTTTCATTTTCTGAAAAGAAATACAAAATTTAGTGTTTGGAAATGGGAAGACATATTGTCAGTAGATTATAGAATAAAAGAGCAATTTACATTTTACTCAAAAATATACCTACAAAGAGAAAAATCGGACAAACTGAAAATTTTGTGAATAAAAATGCTAATGACAAATATCTGCATTTCAAATATTAGGAAATCAGCATAATAATTCAATAGCAGACACCAATAAATGGACAATAAGGACAATCTCAATCTACCAAGAGAACACTCTGAGCAAAGCTCCAAAAAAGTGACTATAAGTCCAAAGTAAAATCAATAATTTTTATTGTTAAGACAAATCCAGATACAAGTGGGGGGAAGTGGACAATAACGTGCGGAAACCGCACACCGCATGGATAACAAAGGGTTGATGTACAATCAGAACCTATACAATATAAAAAAAAATACATGCATAAATTTACTAAATTATCACAAAGTGCATATAGTGCATGGCAATGTATAGCAAATAAAGTGCACCGCCAAAATAGATATCTTATTCAAGCTCCATCTATCAAATAAACAAATACACAGGTCCTTGTCAAATAACAGGTGATAATTCACCATAGTTCGACAGATCTATGATGCCTAAAAAGCAAGAATTACCTAATGAAATGACGGGAAAAGGTTCCAGCAGTCAGCAACCCACCCCAACGATCGTTTCGGAGGGTCACTCCTTCATCAGGGGGCGCCCCCTGATGGACTGACCCTCTGAAACGACCGTTGGGGTGGGTTGCTGACTGCTGGAACCTTTGCCCATCATTTCATTAGGTAATTCTTGCTTTTCGTTGCTACCTTGCGTTTTAGGCGTCATAGATCTGTCGAACTAAGGTGAATTATCACCTGTTATTTGACAAGGACCTGTGTATTTATTTGTTTATTTGATGGATGGAGCTTGAATAAGATATCTTTTTTGGTGGTGCACTTTATTTGCAATACATTGCCATGCACTTTGTGATAATTTAGTAAAGTATGCTGAATATGGGAGCAAGTATTTTGAGCCAAACTGTATCTGATAACAAATTCCATCTGATACCAAAATATAAATTACGGTAGATAATTTTCCCATATCTCACACCACCTATTTTTTTTCAATGGATGAAACGCTGAAAGAAGTGTCATTCTTTGTTATGCAAAAAGTCATTCAATGCACAAAACTTGATGACAAAAAATGGCTGCAGTGAAACAGAGTGAAAAATTTAAAGGGGTCTGAATACTTTCCGTACCCACTGTATACCCACAAGGGCCAGAAGTGTTGTTCTTTGGCCACTGAAATATAAATTAGTAAAAACCGATCAAAACCTTTGAACCACCTCAAATTGGTGTCAATAAAAATGTCAGTTTACATTGCAAAAAACAAGCCCTCATATAGTTCGATAAACCAAAAAATGAAAACGTTATGGGCAACAGTAAGTGGTGACAATTCTCAAAATTTAGGAGGAGTAAAGTAAACTTTTGCGCTCACCAAATGCTGGAGTGAAAATTTAATGTAATCCACATATTGTAGTGGGGTAAATACATACCAACGTTTCGGTCACACAGACCTTCTCGGTGCTATTTGCTATATAGCCTTTATGGGTAGTTTAAACTGGGAGCAATACCTCCTTATAACACCCCATTTTGCAGTCGGTACACCGAGGAAGGTCTGTGTGTGACCGAAACGTTTGTGTTTACCCCACTGCAATATGTGGATTACATTAAATTGTCACTCCAGTATTTGGTGTGTGCAAAAGTTTACTAGTCAAGCACGGTTTGGGAACCTGCTTTTTGCACCATTTCACAGTTGTGCTTGCGGTTTTTTATCCTCCAAATTTACTCTTCCCATATGAATAAGCCCCCTCTCCCCCGAATCTTTGCATGTTTGACATCTCCGTAATCGTATTGACCTGAATAATCATATTGCCAGTACGGTGGATCAGTGGTTAACACTGTTGCATTGCAGCGCTGGGGTCCTGGGTTAAAATTCCACCAAAGGCAACATGTGCAAGGAGTTTGTGTTTTCTCCATGTTAGTGTGGGTTTCCACTCCAAATGCCAGAATTGAAAGAGAGACATTATACGTTGATCTACTGGTGGACAAAAATTTACAAAACTGATCATATGGTTCTAACGTTAACATTCTGATCAGACTGTATGACGCCTACTGCCACATCACAACAAACCTATCAGTGGGTCCGTAGCCTACACAGTGTGGCACCGAGCACAAACCACTCTCACAGCAATAGTTCAATAGGAGGCAGCTGCGGCCACGATCAGAAGACAGGGCAGCTCGACAATTCAGCATTTCTAGTTGGCGTCTGCCACCATGACTGAGAACAGCTGATCTGCAGGGCTGCTGTTTGTTGGACCCCAACTGATCAGACATCAATGATGGAGTAATGGTCAGCCTCTTTAAGGGCTGAGGAAATTGTATATCACAATATGCTCGTATAATGTTATGGTAAAGGGAACCTCTCATGGCAAAAATACGCTATGCTACAGCTATGGGGTTAATGGCATTCTAAAGCTGCTCAACTGCTGCAGAGAGAGCACAGTTACTGGGAGGAAATGAACTTTATTTTTCCTGGTAGCCTCAAGCTGTCGGTAAGAGATGCAGCTGCAGTCACCGCTCAGTACATAGTGCCAAGGAGTGGTTATACCTGCTACTCACTGACAGCTGAATCCGCAGTGCCAGTGCGAGGTTACAGCCGCTCTCACGATATTCTGTGCGATGACTGAAGCCACACCCTTATGACTGAAAGCCGGATGCTGCTGGAAAAATAAAGACTGTGGCAGTGGCAGCACTCCCTTTTGATAAAGCAAACGCAAAACGCGCGTCAGGGGCGGCACGTCGCTCACGGGCTCTATAGCAGCATACTTTATGGGTAAGCACTTTTTGCACAGCATTTTACCATTTCCTCTCAACAGCGCTCTGATGTTATATATACTAGAGGTACTCCAGGCTTTATGAGCAAAAGTATTTGTTTTGAGGGGTTTATGTTGTGGGTTGATATGGTTGAAAAATAGTATCTTATATTGATATTATGTTTCTTTTATGTGCAATAATTTTTACATTACTATATTACCCTATTATGTGCCCTGGGTTCATGTATTTTTTTTTTAGTGTTTTTTTTCTATTAACTATTTTTATACATACATGTCACTTGATGGAATAAATTTATGAATTTTTATCATTTTTTTTTTTTTTTGTATGGAACTCCGTTTTTTCTTTTTATTGTTTAGAACGCGTTTAACCTGCAGATTGACTCATCTGTGCGTGTATTTCACATTCCATATTTTATCATTGCAGGCCAGTTCTGATTCATACAGAATTGAAGCGGACACTTTCGGTGAACTGAAAGTTCCCAACGACAAATATTATGGAGCTCAAACTGTTCGTTCAACAATGAACTTCAAAATCGGAGGTGTGACTGAGCGAATGCCAGTAAGTAGCCAAAGTAAAATATGTGCCTTTTATAAGGTTAACCCTTTCATGACTGGGCAATTCTTCATTTTGCCGTTTCCAGTTTTCCTTTTAGTTTCAAGCGACATAGCTTTATGTTTCTCTGATGACTTTGCCATGTGAGTGCTTGTTTTTACAGGACGAGTAGTAGTTTTGAATGACACCATTTATATTAGTATAAAATATACTGTAAAACGGGGAAATAATATTTTGGTCAGTGTCTCGACATTTTCTGAGACCCTTAAAGCGGTTGTCCATCCTTGGGGTTAAAGTCTGCAGTCATTGTATGTACGGTAGCCTTGTGAATTCTCGCTGCCTGTACAGTGCGCGCTTTCAGGATTCTCTATTGCGAGCGGGTTGATGCGTGGAGCACGAGACATAGACTGTCAAAGTGCCCACTAGACATGTGGGCCCTCCACAATGCAAGTGAATTGAGCAAAGCCAGACACTTCTAGTAATAATGTGGTCGGAAGTATGCAAATTGCATAATTGCATTCACATGACTTCTGGCATCGGAGAATCTAGACATCGTGCACTATGAGGATTCACAAGTCTGCAGTTATTAAAAGCAACATTGAAGTGGCTAAAGGGGTTCGATGAGAAATGTGCTAAAATAATTAATACACATTTAGATATTAAACTGTTTTCTAAATACTTTCCTTTAGCAAACAGGTACGCTTTATCTAGTGCACACTGTCAGGATTCCAAGATAGCAGCTACCATCAATCCTAGATTTCAGGAAGGTCTTGTTCATTGTCCAGTCATTGTGAATGTGCATTCCTCTGTTCAGTCTGGTTCCACTCTTCCATGTCCTGTCAGGTTAACTGAACAGAAGAATGCACATTCACTCTGCCTGACAGGACACTGATTATTTTAGCACATTTCTCTGAGAACCTCTTAGGTGTATCTCTCAGTACCAGCTGCGGTTGCTTCTGTTGCAGGAAGGTGCCAGATGGGTAATGACAGCCTCTCCCATCTTTGTTCTGGACTCAGTTCTTGAGTTCCTGTACACTGGCAACTAACACTTAATGTGCTAATACATGATTTCAGGAATGAGTTAATATGGAACATGTCACTTTTTCCCCAAACCTCCACCATAAGGTTAAATTTACCTATTAGTGCATTTCGACAAAGTCCCTAATGTCCCTCACAAATTTTTCCATATTACAAAATAAAAAAAAAACAAACATTAAAAGTACTATTTATTTGTAACTATTCTTGCTGTGCACCGCTCCCCAAATGGTCCCCCCCCCCCCCCCCACACACACACACACACACACACACACACACACACACACACACACACACACACTTTCTCCCCAAATTTGCCACCAATAGAGACTAACTGTGCTAAAATATTAAGGCAGCTGGTTAATATTTTAGGGCAGTTACGTGCTAAGTAGTAGTCGACGGCCACTCATGCTGAGCACCACTTTAATATTATTGAATCGATGCTCTAATATTATATGATATGCTTCATACATGTGTAAACATTGAATAATACGTACCACTACAAAGGCTAGTCAACCAGTGAAATTGTTCACTATAATCTATTGAAAGGGAAAGCATTGAATAATGTTTTCCCTATGAAGGGCTATTAGATGGTGGAAATATTCACTGAAAATCTATTGAGGGGAAGCATTGAATAACACCCCAAAGAAAAGGCCATCAGACAGTGAAATTGCTCTTGGCAATCCCAGTGTGAGGGGATGAATCATACTCACCCCAAAGGCTAATATTAACAGTCTTTAGTCTTTACATTCGGCAATGTGTAAATTATATTGTTAAACCCTACGCTGATTCTTGAATAGCTGGCGTTTGTCTCCTTCATGCAGAGCTGTGCTTGACTAATAGGGTACATTTTGGTCAAAGCACAGTCAGGACATTTCTGTACTGCAGTTGAAACTGCACTGTAGTGATGTCACATCTCTACAGGGCCTCCCACGATGCACTGACAGGAGACAATGGCTCCTGCAGTGCATCACTGAAGAGGTTACCTGAATTCATCCTCTCACTTTACGGCAATGCTGTGTGAGAATTTTCTCACACGGCGTTGCCGGTGAAAGAGAGAGGTTGGGGTTAGGGCTCCTCTCTCCCGACGGCGGAGGGATGCAACGTGGAGGATTACCTCCGCCTGTCAGTTCAGGTGATGTCAGTGTTCTACATGGGAGATCGTCGTGGGACACTTGTTGCTAACTGGACTACGGCGGAAAGGTAAGTATAGTTTATTTTATTACAGGAGATTGAGGGCTTCGGGGACTAGGTGATTGGTGAGTATGTACTCTGTTATATGTTATATGTACAATCTGTAATGTATGTGTATATGTACTGTATGTTGTGTTTTGTGTTTTTTGTTTTTTTTAACTACTGAACACATGCATTGTCTGATGGGGCTACTGCCCCATCATCGGCAATGCTATCACTTTGAGCATTCATAGACAGATGGGAGCAGTAATCCCATCAGACAATGGCTGCTTACACAGGGACACACGCGCACACATAGAGACACACGCAGACCCCCGCAGACAGACATGCACACAGTCTCCATCCACACACTTCTCTCCTCCCGATCTGCAGCATTTCTCACACCCACATCAGCAGCATATCCGCAATCTTTTTTACATCTGCGGTTTTGCTGCGGATATGCTTGACTCAATGGTAGTCAATGGATGCAGAAACGCTGCAGATACACAAAGTATTGACACGCTGCAGAAAAAAAACGCTGAAAATCTGCACGGGTTTTTCCGCAGCATGTGCACAACAGACCCGAATTTCCCATTCATTAACATTGGCTGTGCACTACACTGCAGATTTGATGCGAATCTGTGCGGCCAAAAGCGCTGCGGATCCACATCTATATCCGCTACGTGTGCACATACCCATAATGTCTTGTCTATATACCGTACTTTCTTTTGAATCCCACCTGCTCAGTAGCTGTGGTTTGATCACATTATAATGTCTGCCCTTGCAGGAAGATTCAGTACGTAGCCAACAACACATTTATTGTTATTTTAACTCATCCATTTGTGTAGATTATTTTTTTTGAAGATCTATTGCTTAAAATGTGCTTTGTTTGTAGGACAATCCCTTTAATTAGGTGCCAAAGTTTGGTAACTGGTTAATAAGACTTCATGACGTATAATTATTCAATTGCTAGACTTACTGAGTTGTATCCAAATGAGTAAACCACTGCTCAGTGACAGGTTCCGTTATTAACCGGTATAAAAATAATTTTGATTTCAATTTTCTTTTTTCTTAATTTTAGCTACCAGTCATTAGAGCATTTGGAATCTTAAAAAAAGCAGCAGCAGAAGTAAATAAGGATTATGGCCTTGACCCCAAAATTGCTGAATATATTATTAAAGCTGCCGATGAGGTAAGCTTGTATTTGCATTGGTAACTTGACCTTTGTATCATGGATTGAATAATCTGTATGAAGAGTAGAATTGTTTGACTAACAAATATTTGGAGGATTATTAAGGTTTTATCAAGTAAAACTTCTATTTTTAAGGCATTAAAGAAACTATTATACAGAGTTGTGATTGACATGTCAGTGGCACTTGCCTGATGTCTCTTAAATAGAACATCATTTTAGCAGGATTTTGCTAAGTAAACTACAGACACTGTCATGTTGCCGCTGTTTTACTGATTAAAATGATAGCTGGGGTGAAGAAATCTGTCTTGTGCTTCTTGTGTAATCAGGGTTAGAAGTTTTCATTTAATGAGATGTTCGGGGCGGGACTGTAGGCAGAGTCATCTTTTCCTGCTCTAGGCCAGAGAAACCAAGGAATGAACTGTCCGCATGCCTCACCGAAGTACAAACAGGCTTGTCTCTCTCTTGTCTCTATGATGAGGAACATGTTTGTGCTTTGGGGTGACCTGTGGTCAGGTCTTTCCTTGGTTTCTCTCGCTTAGAGCAGGAAGATAAGACTCTGCCTACAGTCCCGCCCCAGAGCACGGGCATATCAATAACTTCTAACACTTATTACACAAGCACCACAAGATGTATTTCTTCACCCCAGGTATCATTTTAATCCATATCCCAGCGGCAACATGACAATGCCTGTAGTTTGCTGAGTGAAATCCTGCTGACAGGTTTGTGCTAGTATACTGATTTAAATTATACCTCAGTTGATGAAATACATCTTTATGTCTTGTGGGTTTTTAATCTTTGTAGTTTTTTTTTTTTAGTTAATGAGCTTCACGTGCTCCAGGGCGACCTGTGGGGGGGGTCTTCATGTGGCGCTCTACTTACGTATGCATCTGTACGAGCTTATGATAGGTCACTGACCCTTCAGTCACCTACCTCCTATTTTACATATTGCATATCATATTGTGGGGTTACAAAACAAAACAAAAAATCGAACTTCATAAAAATGGCAGTGGCACCTGCGCTGTAGCATGCTACATACTTAATATGCCTATATGCATTTATACTTTATTCCTATAGTCATGGAGTGAAAAAATAACCATCTTCATCGATATGGCGGCGCCTGCGCATCAGCATCTGTCACGTTCTGAGATATACTACTGCGCCACCGCCGGCACCATTTTGCTAAAGAAAAAAAAAAAATTAGCTCCATCAAAATGGCGGCGCCTGCACAGTAGCATCTATCAGAACACGATAAATGCCACAATGTTGGCGGCATTGCTAGAGAAAAATAAAACGTTGGCTCCTTCGAAATGACACCTGCACAGTAGCATCTATTGCCATTGCCATTCTGATGGAGCCAATTTTTTTTTTCTCTAGCAAAATGGCGAAGGGGCTTGTGCAGTAGCATCTGTCTGAATGTAATAGATGCTACTGCGCCGTCGCCATTTTAATGAAGTTGATTTTTTTTCTTTTGCAACCCCACATTATGATATGCAGTATGTAAAATAGTGGGTATGTCACTGAAGGATCAGTGACCAGTAAGAAGCCCACACTAATGTATATGCAAGTTGACCGCCTCAAAGCCCCGCCCCACAGGCCACCTTAGAGCACCAGAATCTCATTAACTGAAAACTATGAATACAGATTAAACAAGCACCACAAGACAGATTTAATCTACCCAGGTATCATTTTTAATCAGTATAACGGCGCCAACTTGACACTGTAGGTTACTTAGCAAAATCCTGCTGACAGGTTCCCTTTAAAATTTTTCAAAGTACAGTTCCATGTAAAGGCTACGATTGTAGGGATTTTACCAACTGTATGATTGCTAGCATTGCATACCTCTGACCCATCCATGTTGGCTTTCCAATTTTGGTCTGTAGGGAATTGACTATTCATTTTAAACCCAATGGGAATATTCAGATTTTGAGGGATGCACCCATTGCCAAGGGCATGTGACAGAAGCCCACAACATCCACTATGCAGTCTCTTTTAAGCTTAGTTCACGCAGGCGTATAATGATCGTATGATTGTCATATGGAACATTTGACATTTTTCATCTGTTTTGTCACCATTTGCAACGCGTACGGCAGCTGTGTTTATAAATCGGCAGCTTTTAAAATTTACAAGACCAAATTAAGTTTGCTTTGTTAAAAATTGAAATGTATTTGTAAGTATCGAATGCTATACAGTTGATCCGTATGAGCGAAGATTCATTTTATTCTTTAACCCCTTAGTGCCTGATGACGAACATAACAAGTCATGAGCGGATGTCAGTTCCCGCACCATGATGTGCTGTGTTCGTCATGGCTTTAAACTGTCACTCATGACACTGTGATTGGTCAGAGAGAGCTCCCTCTGCCTTCAGATATGCGCCCCCGTGATGTTATTGGTGGGGCTCGGTCGGTGCCATGGTGACAACCCCCAGGTCTCCAACCTACGGAAAGCCTCTTAAGCCATGCTCAAAGCATGATCTAAGAAGCTTTCTGTACAGGTGTAATGCACTGCAATGCCTTATACCTGTGATTAAAGTATGAAAGTGGAAGTCCTGTAGAGGTAATAAATAGAATTTAAAAGAAAAAAATTACACCAATAAAGGTGCATTTTTATATATAAAAAAAAACAAAAAAAAATATATTTGGTATCACCGCGTCCAGAAAGACCCGATTATATAAAACTGTCACTCTAGTTAACCTCTTCAGTGAACGCAATAAAAAAAATGTGGCAAACTAAGCTTTTTCATCATGTCGCTGGAAAAAAATGAGATCAAAATAGTATAGCTAAAAACGTCATTTTGTCCTGCAAAAAGTGAGGTGTATGGCAGCTTATCAGCAGAAAATTTAAGAAGTTATTTTTCACAATACAACTCTGCAAAAATAATAATTTTTTTCTATAACAAATTTTGTGTGAACCGAAAAGTTATGTAAATGTGGTATCACTGTAATCGTACTAACCCGAAGTATAAAGCTGCCTTATCAATTTCCCTATATAATGGTGCCAATAAATACGTAAACTCATTCCGCATAAAACAAACTCTCACATGGCTGTCGATAGAAAAAATTATACCTCTCAAAATATGGCAATGCAAAACTTGTTTTTGCACAGAAAAAGCGTAAAAAACTATAAATCTGGTTTCACTGTAATCACACTGACCCGAAGAATAAAGGCGTCTAATCGCCTATACCACACGACGAACGGCGTAAAAAGTAAAACCTATTCTACACCTGCTGTTGATTTTTTTTTTTTTTTTTTTTTTTTTCCAGTCTGTCTCACATTGCAGTAAGGTTTGGCTGAATCATAGAATCATAGAATCGTAGAGTTGGAAGGGACCTCCTGGGCCATCTGGTCCAACCCCCTGCTCAAAGCAGGATTCGCTAAATCATCCCAGTCAGATGTCTGTCCAGCCTCTGTTTGAAGACATCCATTGAAGGAGAACTCACCACTTCTCGTGGCAGCTTGTTCCACTCATTGATCACTCTAACTGTCAAAAAGTTTTTTCTAATATCTAATCTGTGTCTCCTCCCATTCAGTTTCATCCCATTGCTTCTAGTCTTTCCTTGTGCAAATGAGAATAAAGATGATCCTTCTACAATGTGACAGCCCTTGAGATATTTGTAGACAGCTATTAAGTCTCCTCTCAGTCTTCTCTTTTGCAAACTAAACAATCCCAAATCCTGCAACCTTTCCTCATAAGACAGGGTTTGCAGACCGGTCACCATTCTGGTTGCTCTTTTCTGAACTTGCTCCAGTTTGTTGATGTCTTTTTTAAAATGTGGTGCCCAAAACTGGACACAATATTCCAGATGAGGTCTGACCAAAGAGGAGTAGAGGGAAATAATGACTTCACGTGATCTAGACTGTATGCTTCTGTTAATACATCCTAGAATTGCATTTGCTTTTTTTGCTGCTGCATCACACTGTTGACTCATATTCAGTTTGTGATCTATTAGTATACCCAAGTCTTTTTCACATGTGCTGTTGCTTAGGCCTATTCCTCCCATTCTGTATATGCTTTTTTCATTTTTATTGCCCAGATGTAGTACTTTGCATTTGTCCCTGTTAAAAACCATTCTGTTAGTTGCTGCCCAGTTCTCCAGTTTATTTATATCTTTTTGAATCCTCTCTCTCTCTTCTCTAGTATTAGCTATCCCTCCTAGCTTTGTGTCATCAGCGAATTTAATCAGTTTACCCTCAATTCCTTCATCTAAATCGTTGATAAAGATGTTGAACAATACAGGGCCCAGGACAGAGCCCTGTGGTACCCCACTTGAGACATTCTTCCAACTGGATGTGCAGCCATTTACGACCACTCTTTGGGTCCGATCACTAAGCCAGTTATGAATCCACCTAACAGTTGCCTTGTCCATTCCATACTTAGTCATTTTTTCAATAAGGATTGTATGAGATACTTTGTCAAATGCTTTGCTGAAGTCAAGATATACTATATCTACAGCATTTCCTTGATCCACCCAATCAGTGATTCCGTCATAGAAGGAAATTAAGTTAGTCTGACATGACTTATTAGTTACAAACCCATGCTGACTCTGTTTAATCACTTCATTCTTATCCAGGTACTGACATACATGTTGTTTAATAATTTGTTCAAAGATCTTTCCTGGTATAGAAGTCAGACTCACCGGCCTATAGTTGCCTGGGTCCACCTTCTTCCCCTTTTTGAAGATAGGAACAACATTTGCTCTTCTCCAGTCTTCTGGCACTTCTCCTGTTCTCCAAGAATTTTCAAATATTATGGAGAGGGGTTCAAAAATTTCTTCTGCTATCTCCTTCAGTACTCTGGGGTGTAATTCATCTGGACCTGGAGACTTGAATTCATTTAGGTTAGCTAAGTGTTTCCTCACTATCTTTCTGTTTATAGATATCCTGGATTCTTCTATACCCTTAATAGGACAGTGAAGAACAGTTGATGTCACATTTCCTTTCTGAGAGAAAACAGATGCAAAATAGGAATTTAAAAGTTCGGCCTTCTCAACATCCTGTCTTACCATTTCATCATTTTCATCCTGTAAAAATCCTATAGCATCTTTGACTTTTCTTTTACTTTTGACATATCCCCAAAATCCTTTATTATTGCTTTTGACATCTCTTGCAAGCCTCAATTCATTGTCAGCTTTAGATAATCTGATTTGTGCCCTGCAGGTTCTACAGACAGCATTATATTCTTCTTTAGATATGCCTCCCTCTTTCCATTTTATAAACATTTTTTTCTTCCTTTTTAGCATGTGCTTAAGTTCTGTGTTCATCCATCCTGGCTTCCTTAAATGCTTCCTATTCTTCCCTCTTTTCGGAATTGTTAACAATTGTGCTTTGAGAATTTCATTTTTCAAGATTTCCCATCCTTCCTGGACATTTTTGTCTTTAAGGATATCCAGCCATTGGATCCCTCCAATTCTCTTTCTGAATCCCTTAAAATCTGCCTTTCTGAAATCTAACCTTGACGTCTGAGTCTTCACAGGTCTTCCTCCTCTAGTTATCCAAAATTCTGACGTTTATCCTGCGCTCTACGTTGAGCTCTTACGCTGGGCTTTCCGTGTAAATCTCTGAAATGCGTGTTTCAGATGGAATATCTGGCAGAAGATTCCTTATAATGAGGTCGATGATGGCTCTGTGGACGGCGTCTTACCTATGATCCAGCGGTGTCCGTATTTTTAGGATTGCATAAAAGTGCCTTCGACCACAGTTTTGTGCACTTGTGAAAAGGATACCGCTGAATATAGGCCAGACGGAGTCCAGTGTAACTCTGCTGCCTCATTGTAGGGAGTGGATCCCTTGTCAACTGAATCACGTCACTTGGAAATTTTGAAGTAAACCCCAATGTAAGTGGTCAGTGCAGAGCGCAGGATTAACGTGATGCAAAATGTTAGCAACAAAAGCTTCAACGCAAGCCACAAAAAAAGCAAGCCCCCACTCGGGCTCATCGCCAGTCAATGGAAATATAGGCTACTGGTAGTACACAGACCCTGGAAAAGCTCTATGGTTCCTTGTGCCACCCCACCCGCCCACCCCCAAAAAAAAAAAAAGAAAAGAAATTCAACAAATTATGAGCTCCATAATCCAAATGCCCCCTCCCTTCTGGGCCCCAAAGTGTGTCTAATTAACATTTAGTGTCCACATGTATGGCGGGAGTATAATCTCCAAAATGGGGTCATTTGAGGAGGAGGATTCTGCTCTTCTAGCGCTTAGGGGCTCTGTATATGGCGTCCACAAGTGATTTTAGGAAAATCTGCGCTCCGGGAGGCAAACAGTGCTCCGTCCCTTCCGAGTTTCACCATTTGCACTGTGTCGCAAAAGTACTTCTGAATTACATGTAGGGTATTGGCACACAGGAGAAATAGCACAGTGAGGTCCATTTTTTCCCAAATTTAAAAATTTGAGGCTAAATCAACATTTTAGTGGTAAAAATATAATTTTTTTTCTTCACTGCTCAATGGTATACATTTCTGTGAGGCACATGTGGTGTCATCATGCTCACTGCAGCCCGAGATGAATTCATGGGGGGGTGTAGTTTGTAAAATTAGATCATTTATGGGGATTTTTTCTGGCACCTAAGGGGCTCTGCTAATGTGATAAAATCTGAACTCCAATATGACACCTCTTTCCTTCTGAGCTTTGCACTGTGCCTCAAAAGTAGTTTTCAACCACAAATGTAGTAATCTGTGTACTCAGGAGAAATTACACAACAAAGTTTGAGGTTATTTTTCTCCTGCTATCCTTGTGAAATTAGAAAAAACTTGAGTGTTAAAATACATTTTTTTGTGATAAAAAGTAGGTCTGTGAAGTCGGTAAGTCAATTTCCCCAACTCCGACTCCACGACTCAGACTCCATAGCACGGCCTCACTACTGAGCATGTACGGTACATTAAGTGCTGCATAGCTTCTCAAATAAAAGCCAAGATCAAGAACAGACATTTATAGGGCTTATTATAACTTTCCAAAATTCTTACAAAAAAATGTACAGCACATCCTGCACTGAACTATTATTTTCGGAGTTGGTCCATTTTCTACTGACACTGACGCTCTAACTCCACAGCCCTGCATCTAAGAAGACTCCCTTACCACCTTCAACTGTCTAAGCTTGGATTATTTCCTCTTCCAGGCCTTTTCTACATCAGAATTTTTTTTTCTTGTTGCTAGGAGCAGTGTCTTGAAGTATGGCTGCTAGGCTAGGGCTTCTGTAAACCTGCCAAACATGTGTATAGATCAGGGTTAGCTTCCTTAGTGTTTCCTTCCCACCCATTCTTCTAGCTCTTACCCAGGCACTGACCTCGGACTCCTGAACATGTCCATTTCCTCCTGCAATCTCTGAATACACACACATACTTGGTACCATTGTCTGACGTGATATGCTTTAATTTGGACAAGTGGTAAAAATGCTGTATATAAAGCTTATTTTTCTTTAAGTTATAAATGTTTTTTTTATCCCACAATACAAACCATGCATAAAACTATAATCCCTTAGTGACAGAGCCAATTTGGTACTTAATGACCGGGGCAATTTTTACAACTCTGACCATTGTCACTTTGAGGTTATAACTCTGGAAGTCTTCAACGGATCCCACTGATTCTGAGATTGTTTTTTCATGATGTATTATACTTCATGTCAGTGGTACAACTTCTTCTATATATCTTGCATTTATTTATGAAGAAATAGAAATTTGGCTCGGGGGACCCCATTTTTCTCTTCTCTGATATGTTGGATCATATCAGAGAAGAGAGAGAAATAAATGGGAAATCTTTTTATTTTTTTTTTTCAGTTGCCGTTATTCCGTGAATAACGGTAAATCGTAACACTGGTCGGTAAAAACTGACCCAAATCATGTTCAGTGCAAAGATTTACCTGTTGAACTCAGGGGGATTGGAGGGAATCCATCTCTTCCCTTCTCTCTGTGAACAGGCCCCGGGCTGATTCCTCGCTGGGTAGGGGTCCCACTGCCAGGTCAGGAGAGTGCGGGGTAGCACTTGGCTTTCTCCGCTTCCTTCTGTGGCGAGCTCTCTGCATCACACTGAAGCCATATTACACTCACTGCAATAGTATCTCATAGAACCATCATGTCCAAATTGTGGAGATCTACTTCCATTTACTGCCATAATGTCTTGTAGAACAATAATGTCCGAATTGCATGGATAAATAACATCTGACAGAACAATACTATTCAGGGTGCAGGAATACATTTACTGCAGTAGTGTCTCATAGAGCAATGATGTCACATTCTCTTCAATAGTATTTATTAGAACAAAAGTTGTTGGGATTGCATGGATCTATTCACACTCACGGGAATGGTATGTCATACAACAATAATGTCCAAATTAACCCCTTCCCAACCTTAGACGTACTGAGAACCATCCGGTGATATTGCGAGTACGTAGGCCGTACGCACATGATCACTGCCAGATGTCAGCTGATTCTGACCGCTGACACCCTGTTAGTGGTGCCCCCCATGTTCCCGGCACTTTAACGCTCTAAATACTGCAGTTGCTAGTGATCGCAGCATTTAGCAGATGTGAAAGGGGGAGCCCCCTCTACCCTCCGATCGGTTCCCCTGCGATGTCATCGTGTGGGTCTGATCTTTGCCATGGTGACCCCATGTCATCATGACAGCATCCGGGTCACGAGGTTACATCAAGCCCCTCAGACCGTGCTCACTTTTGTGTGTTTATATTAAAGTGACAGTAGCTTGTACCATACATAGATTGACAAAACAATTCTATAGTCCTCTGAGGTTATACTGAGAACCTTTGTAATTAACATGGCAGATTAAGCAAGCCGCTTATTTTATATATTAAACTCAGAAACCTTTTTTATTAGGCTGGTTTCACATTTTTTGCCTGTGCGCGCAGCGTTTGATCCGCATAGATCCACATGCGTTATGCTTGCATAACTTTAACATGGGATACGCAGGGACATGCTTTTGCGTACGCATGCATCGTTTCACGGTGTGCGGCAGGGTCTAGCGAAAGCAACATGTTGCATTTTTTGAGGCCTCAAAAATCCGTCAAATATGCGCAGGCATGTGCATGCGGATGAGTGCGTCAAAAGCGCATTACTGTTTATGGGAGCGCATTGGTACGCAAGGACTTGCTTTCGATACGCATGCGTTCTTCAAAATGTAAATAGAAATCCCATGAGACACGCCCATTTTTGTCTGGTGTCATCTCGAACGCATAATACAAACGCATGCACACGTAGTGTTTTTTTCCCATCATGCGTAAGATCCGCATAAAAAACGCTGCGTAAACATGCGTTTTGGAATGTGTATGCGGATGATACGCTGCAGACTCAAACGCTAATGTGAACCTAGCCTTAATGTTATCAAGTAATTAATAAGTTATATTTTAATTCACATTTTCCAGCCTTTCCGTTATTGTATATAATTTGAACAAGTGGTGTCCACTTAAATGAATTTATGATTCTTTGCCAAGTTTATTATCCGATTTTTATTTATAAAGAGAAGCGTTCCCGTGGGGGGTGACCTAGACCATGGTGGATCTATGGAGTAGATTTGTGTGCGGAAGCGCTTGCAGCACATGCGCAAAGGATAGAAGTAAAGTTGTGTGAGAATCATGTGGGAATAGTGGATGAGGGCAGGTATATCTCGCCCAGATTCCTTTCCTATGTGGCCTAGTCTGGTCAGTATCGCACCTGCTTACTAATGAATAATGGGAGGTGGATATAAAAGGATGCCAGGTGGTTGTGTGAGTGTCTCAGCCTCGGAACACAGAGAGCCTGTCTGTGTGAGGCTAGTTTCACACTAGCATTTATAAGCGCAGCAACGGCCTGCGCACGGCCGCCGCTAAGCCCCGCCCCTGCCGCGCCCCTCCGGTAGCTCCGCCCACCGGCGCATGACGCTGCATGCGCCCTGCGTCCCCTATCTTTTATCACAGGGGGCGCAGGCCGTGCGCAGTATGCGTTTGAC
This sequence comes from Dendrobates tinctorius, assembly GCF_039654945.1. Classification (NCBI taxonomy): domain Eukaryota; kingdom Metazoa; phylum Chordata; class Amphibia; order Anura; family Dendrobatidae; genus Dendrobates; species Dendrobates tinctorius. The sequence goes on along the minus strand of NW_027361960.1, from coordinate 5,940,763 downwards.
GGCGCATGCGCCTTTTTGACGGTGCGCCGACCTGCGCCAAACGCAACCTGCTGCAGTTTGGTTGCATCGGCGCACTGTCAAAAAGGCGCATGCGCCGCCAAACGCATACTGCGCACGGCCTGCGCCCCCTGTGATAAAGATAGGGGACGCAGGGCGCATGCAGCGTCATGCGCCGGTGGGCGGAGCTACCGGAGGGGGCGGGGCTTAGCGGCGGCCGTGCGCAGGCCGTCGCTGCGCTCATAAACGCTAGTGTGAAACTAGCCTGAGAGACACATGTGAGTGAAAGCAGTGCCCACTGCAACTGTGGTTTGGCTGGACGGGAGAAGCTCGCCAGTTGGTAGTTAGGTTGTACTTTGTTTAGTTAGTGCCGGACAGGCAAGGATTTGTTTGTTTTATTTCTTTATGCATTGCTTTCACCAATAATAAACCTGACCCAGTGTCAGTTATACCCGAATCCCAGCTCTGCGCCTGAGTTTCATGCTGAACGCACGTGACCTTTGACCCCAGCAAAGGCGATCCCGGAGTGTTTTATCACATTGTGGTGGAGAACGCGGGCATCACGTTGCAAGCATGAGCATGGAGGACGTGGTGAAAGCGCTGGTACAGTCCACCGCCGTCCAGCAAGAAGCTAATCTGGTGATGATGGCCCAGCTGAAGGAGTTGGTGGACATGACAGCTACCGATCGTCCGCTTCTCCCGCAGGTGGCGCAGCGCCTGGCAAGCCTACATGAGGTTAACCTGGAAGCCGAGTCAAGAGTGATTCACGTGAGTCGGTACTGGCAGAAGATGACGACCGAAGATGACGTCGAGGCATACCTGACCACGTTTGAACGGACGGCGGTGCGAGAAAAATGGCCGAAGGCACGATGGGCTGGCCTGATTGCCCCGTTTCTTTCCGGTGAGGCCCAAAAGGCTTATTACGACTTAGAGCCTGAAGCTGCGCAGGACTTTGACAAACTGAAAGCCGAGATCTTGGCCCGGCTGGGAGTGACGACCGCTGTCCGTGCACATAGAGTGCATCAATGGACTTATCAGCCGGATAAACCACCGCGGTCACAGATGTTCGACCTGATCCACGTGACGAAGAAGTGGCTACAACCCGAGGTGCTGACAGCGCCAGAGATAATCCAGAGAGTCGTCATGGACAAGTACCTGAGAGCTCTACCGCCAGCCCTGAGGAAGTGGGTAAGCCATGGAAATCCTGCGACGGCAGATCAACTAGTGGATCTGGTTGAACGTTACTCCGTGGCGGAAGGACTCCGAGACGACGCTACCCCACCTCGTTCTTCATCGTCTCCACGTGGAACCTGTAAGACTTCCAGGGAGTAGGGAAGATGGAAAAATCCCTAAGACAGTGGGGGAGGAAAACGGGACTGCCCGCACTGCAAGGCTGAGAGTAACGAACTATGGTCTAAGCAAGGGGCCTGTTAGGTGTTTCCGCTGCCAAGAGATGGGACACATTGTTACGAACTGTCCGCTCACTACTGAACCCATGCAGTGCGATGTCACAGACTCTAAAAACCGCATGTCTATGGTTGCACGGGTAGTGAGTGTGAATGCTGGTCAAAAGGAGGTGGAAAAACACTTGTGTGATTTAACTGTTGATGGAAAAAATGTGGTGGCATTGTTAGACTCGGGAAGTGTGGTGACTCTGGTGAAGGCCAGTCTGGTGTCAGCCCCGACTGGACCAGCAGACAAATTTTCTGTAACGTGTGTGCATGGAGACACCTGTTCGTACCTCACCACGGTCATATGCATTACTACTTCCTATGGGTCTGTGCAACATAAAGTGGGACTTGTCCCGGCGTTATTGCATGATGTTATCCTGGGCCGGGATTTTCCCCACTTCTGGCAATTGTGGGAGAATCAGTTGATGCCCTCGGGTAATAGTGTACAAGATTCTTCTCCCAGGGCGCGTGTGGGTCCCTAACCCCTGGAAGAGGTCTCCCCGGAAGACTCTGGGGAAGAGTCTGCTGGAAATGACCTGCAGTTCCCGTTTTCGGTCATGGCGGGTGATACAGAGGAGACCAGGGTAGAGGAGGAGGCAGACAGCCGTCCACCTCCCCGTTTGCCGGATTTAGAAGTTCAGAAAGATGACTTCCAAAGCGAGCAAATAAAGGATCCTACCCTTTCTCAGGCTAGGACAAATGTAAAAGTAATAAATGGGGTACCTGTAGAACCTGGCTCTAGGCTGGCATATCCTTACATGGTTCTGGAGAATGATTTACTCTATCAGATAGAGAAAAAGGGGGAAGACACGGTGCAACTATTAGTCGTGCCAAAACCCTACTGGCGGAAGGTGCTGGACCTGGCCCACGGACATGTGATGGGAGGTCACCTGGGAGTCCAGAAAACCACCGAAAGGATATTACACTGTTTTGTTTGGCCAGGCATGCATCACGATATTCGTGTATATTGTGAGTCTTGTCCTGACTGCCAAGCCTCTGCACCTAAGCCCCGGTTCTGTAGTCCTTTGGTACCCCTACCTATTATTGAGGTCCCATTTGAGAGGATTGGGATGGATTTAGTTGGGCCCCTTCCACGGTCTGCACGTGGACACCAACATATCCTGGTCATCTTGGATTATGCCACTCGTTACCCGGAGGCCATCCCTTTACGTAACACGGCCACCAAGACGATTGCCAAGGAACTGGTGCATGTGTTTAGTCGGGTCGGTATACCAAAACAGATACTCACCGACCAGGGGACCCCCTTTATGTCAAGGGTAATGAAGGAGCTCTGCCGGTTGTTACAAACCGAACCGTTACGCACATCCGTGTATCACCCTCAAACAGACGGGTTGGTCGAACGGTTCAATAAAACTCTGAAGCAGATGCTGAGAAAGGCGATAGACAATGATGGGAAGAACTGGGACTATTTACTTCCGTATTTGCTTTTTGCCATCAGGGAAGTGCCCCAGTCTTCCACGGGGTTCTCGCCTTTCGAGTTGTTGTACGCCCGACGTCCTCATGGACTGTTAGACATCGCCAAAGAATCCTGGGAGGGTCAGGTCACTCCGTTTAAAATGGTGATAGATCACGTCACACAAATGCAGGACCGTATTGCGGCTGTTATGCCTATAGTCAAAGAACACATGATGCAGGCTCAAGGAGCCCAAAAAAGAATCTATGATAGGGGCGCCAAGATCCGTACGTTTGCACCCGGAGATAGGGTGTTGATCCTGGTCCCCATGGTGGACAGTAAGTTCCTGGCAAAGTGGCAGGGCCCCTTTGAGATTAAGGAAAGAGTTGGTGAAGTAAACTACAAAGTATACCAGGCAGGTAAACGGAAACCTGAACAGATTTATCATGTAAATCTGATAAAACCCTGGAAAGATCGGTCTGCCTTGTCAGCGGAGCTGGCCCGTCCCGTCTGCTCGAATACCGTACCGGAGGTACGGGTTGCAGAGACTCTCTCGGAGCGGCAAAAGACTGAGGTCAGGCAGTTTCTACTTCACAACCAAAAGTTTTTCTCAGAAAAACCAGGGCAGACTACTCTAATGAAACATGACATCGTAACGGAACCTGGTGTCACTGTTCACGTGAAACCCTACAGAATTCCGGAAGCGCGCCGTGAAGCCGTTTCCCGAGAAGTGAAGGCAATGTTAGAGTTAGGTGTCATTGAGGAATCGCACAGTGCTTGGTCCAGCCCGATTGTGTTAATTCCTAAACCGGACGGCACAATCCGGTTCTGCAATGACTTCAGGAAACTGAATGCGGTCTCAAAATTTGATGCCTACCCTATGCCCCGGGTCGACGAGTTAATAGATCGGTTAGGTAAAGCCCGATATATTACGACCCTAGACCTAACAAAGGGGTATTGGCAGATCCCTCTGGCGGAGGCTGCCAGAGAAAAGACTGCATTTGCTACGCCGGAAGGTCTATTTCAGTATGTGTATATGCCGTTTGGACTGCACGGAGCACCGGCGACCTTCCAGAGACTGATGGATCGAGTCCTGAGGCCACATAGGCAGTACGCTTCGGCCTATTTGGATGACATTGTCATTTACTGCTTGGACTGGGAGACTCATCTCCAGAAAGTACAAGCTGTGATTGACGACCTGTGGGAGGCAGATCTAACCGCGAACCCCAAGAAATGTCATATCGGGCTGGAAGAAGCCCGGTATTTGGGATATGTAATTGGGAGGGGTGTTGTTAAACCCCAGCTCGATAAGATTGAGGCGGTTCAGGACTGGCCGCAACCTGTCAACAAGAAGCAGGTGCAAGCCTTTCTGGGGATCGCCGGCTATTATCGCCGGTTCATACCCAATTTTGCAGCCATTGCTACCCCCCTGACGGATCTTACAAAAGGGAAAGACTCCGTCATGATTAAATGGAGTTTAGCGGCTGAAGAAGCCTTCCATAGCCTAAAACGGGCACTTTGCTCTCAGCCCGTACTGGTGACTCCGGACTTCCGCAGCGAGTTTGTGGTACAAACGGATGCCTCTGATACCGGTATCAGGGCCGTACTCTCACAAGTGAGGGACGGAGTGGAACACCCAGTCCTCTATCTCAGCAGGAAGCTGAATAAGCACGAGCAAAGGTATGCAGTCATAGAAAAAGAGTGCCTAGCCATTAAGTGGGCTCTAGAGGCCCTCAAATATTACCTGGTGGGCAGAAATTTCAGGCTGATCACTGACCATGCCCCTCTCAAGTGGATGCACTTGAACAAGGAACGGAATAGCCGGGTGACCCGGTGGTTCCTTGCCCTGCAGGCCTACACTTTTACGGTGGAGCACCGCCCAGGTGTACAGATGGGGAATGCAGATGCCCTGTCCCGAGTGCACTGTTTGGCGGGTGTCATTGCTCGACCGGAGTGGTCTGAGCAGAGGGGGGGGGGATATGTGAGAATCATGTGGGAATAGTGGATGAGGGCAGGTATATCTCGCCCAGATTCCTTTCCTATGTGGCCTAGTCTGGTCAATATCGCACCTGCTTACTAATGAATAATGGGAGGTGGATATAAAAGGATGCCAGGTGGTTGTGTGAGTGTCTCAGCCTGGGAACACAGAGAGCCTGTCTGTGTGAGAGACACACGTGAGTGAAAGCAGTGCCCTCTGCAACTGTGGTTTGGCTGGACGGGAGAAGCCCGCCAGTTGGTAGTTAGGTTGTACTTTGTTTAGTTAGTGCCGGACAAGCAAGGATTTGTTTTATGTTTTATTTCTTTATGCATTGCTTTCACCATTAATAAACCTGACCCAGTGTCAGTTATACCCGAATCCCAGCTCTGCGCCTGAGTTTCATGCTGAACGCATGTGACCTTTGACCCCAGCAAAGGCGATCCCGGAGTGTTTTATCACAGTTGCCATAAAGCAATCATTGCACAGGTGCTAGCACTTCATGCAATAAGCACCCAATCAATGTACAGATGCCAACACATCACTTAGCCAGCATCCAGCATGTGCGCATGCGTCAGATAGATGGTGACCAATCACTATACAGGCGCCAACACGTCACTTAGCCAGCATCCAGCGTGTGCGCATGCATCAGATACATGGTGACCAATCACTATACAGGCGCCAACAGATTACATCGCAAACTCCCCTTTAGGTTTTAACACTTGACTTGCCCACACAAATACTCATTGAGATCTGCAGCAATGTAGCTACACAAACTTGGGCACTATGTAACGGCGATATATTAGTTAAATGAGCACAGACACAAACAAGAGTTATTTCTGCTCTACTTACAATTCAAAATCGACTAGCTTATATGTGAAGGGCAAAAGCTAAATAATGAGCATATAACGTGGACCATTAGTTTAAATGGGAGTACCACAACCATATTGGAGGTCAGTATATAAAGTGAATACAAAGCAAACGATGTGTGGGTAAAAAAACCTGTATGGAAGGCATAGGACCCATTTGGAGATGAGTGTGTGTATGTATGTATGTATGTGTGTGTATGTATGTGTGTGTGTGTGTGTGTGTGTATATATATATATATATATATATATCAGTGACAAATACACACTATATAGGGAAACGGAAGAGATCAGGAAAAGCACGTGTATAATAGATACTATACACAACATGTAGCTTTCGTTATGTCTGTCACATTGTTTTGGAAAAAAATTTTTTTATTAAATTATGTTGTGAAAGTTATAATTATTTATTTAGTTTTTTTTTTTAACTATTTTGAGGGAAGAAATTTGACTTAACCCCTTCCCGACCAGTGACACAGCGTATGCGTCATGAAAGTCGGTGCCAATCCTGCCAATGACGCATATGCTGTGTCATGACTTGAAAGCCCCCCCTGCGGGTCGGGTGACCGGGTCAATGAAAGGTCACTGGACCCGCATGTACAAGGGGCTTTGTACTTCACCCCAGGGGGGGAGACTTCGCCCCCCCTCGTGGCTACGATCGCTCTGATTGGCTTTCACTTTTAACAGCCAATCAGAGCGATAGTAATATTTCATCAATGAAATTTGATGAAATATTGCAATCCAGCCACAGCCGATGCTGCAGTAGCATCGGACATGTCTGGAAACACCGATCCGCCCCCCCCCACGGCTAACGGGGGCGATATGCCCCCCACCACGACTGACAGCGGCGATCTGCAGCCGCTGTCATGATCTGCTCCCCCCACCTTCTGATCCCCCCCACCCCCGGTGTCTCCTATGTTCATCTGGCTGTCCCGGATCATGGGCGCCGCCATCTTGGAAAGTGGCGGGTGCATGCGCAGTGCGCCCGCCGTAATCTGCAATGCTGCAGATTCATTCATTCATTTTGTTCACTGTGATAAACTTTCACAGTGATCAAATTAAAAGAAAAAAAGTTAATAAATCCCCCTTTTATCACCCCTTAGGTAGGCACAAATAATAAAATAAAGAAAATATTTTTTTTCCATTAGGGTTAGAATTTAGGGTTAGGGTTGGAATTAGGGTTAAGATTAGGGCTAGGGGTGGGTTGGGGTTGAGATTAGGGTTAGGCTTGTGGTTAGGGTTAGAGTTGGGATTAGGGTTAGGGGTGTGTTGGGGTTAGGGTTGTGGTTAGGGATGGGGGTGTGTTGTGGATAGGGTTGGAGTTGAATTGTGGGGTTTTCACTGTTTAGGCACATCACGGGGTCTCCAAACGTGACATGGCGCCACCATTTATTCCACCCAATTTTGCATTCAAAAAGTCAAACAGTGCTCCCTCCATTCCGAGCCCCGACGTGTGCCCAAACAATGTTTTTAACACATATGGGGTATCTGTGTAGTCAGCAAAAATTTTCAACAACTTTGGGGGTCTAATTTCTCCTGTTCCCCTTGGGAAAATTAAAAAATTGGGGGCTAAAAAAAAAAAGATTTTTGTGAAAAAAAAAAAAAGATTTTTTTTTTTTATTTTCACAGCTCTGCATTATAAACTTCTGTGAAGCACTTGGGGGTTCAAAGTGCTCACCACACATCTAGGTAAGTTCCTTGGGGGGTCTAGTTTCCAAAATGGGGTCACTTGTGGGGGGTTTCTACTGTTTAGGCACATCAGGGGCTCTGCAAACGTAACATGACGCCCGCAGACCATTCCATCAAGTCGACATTTCAAAACGTAACTACTTCCCTTCCGAGCCCCGATGTGTGCCCAAACAGTGCCCCCCACACACACGCACACACACACACACACACACACACACATATGGGGTACCATCATACTCAGGACAAACTGGACAACAACTTTTGGGGTCCAATTTCTCTCGGGCTAAAACAATCATTTTTTGTGGAAAAAAAATATTTTTATTTTCACAGCTCTGCGTTATACACTTGGGCGTTCAAAGTGCTCACTATGCATCTAGATAAGCTCCTTGGGGGTCTAGTTTCTAAAATGGGGTCACTTGTGGGGGAGCTCCAAAGTTTAGGTACACAGGGGCTCTCCAAACACTACATGGTGTCCGCTAATGATTGGAGCTAATTTTCCATTCAAAAAATCAAATGGCGCTCCTTCCCTTCTGGGCCCTGCCGTGCGCCCAAACAGTGGTTCCCCCCCCACATATGGGGTACCAGCGTACTCAGGAGAAACTGGACAACAACTTTGGAATCCAATTTCTCCTGTTACCATTGTGAAAATAAAAAATAGCGGGCTAAAAAATAATTTTGAGGGAAAAAAAAATATTTTTTATTTTCATGGCTCTGAGTTTCAAATATTCTGTGAAGCACTTGAGGGTTCAAAGTGTTCACTACACATCTAGATAAGCTCCTTGGGGGTCTAGTTTACAAAATGGGGTCACTTGTGGGGGGTTTCTACTGTTTAGGCACATCAGGGGCTCTGCAAACGCAACAGGACGCCCGCAGAACATTCCATCAAAGTCTGCATTCCAAAATGGCGCTCCTTCCCTTCCGAGCCCTGCCGTGCGCACAAACAGTGGTGTATGACCACATATGAGGTATTGGTGTACTCAGGAGAAATTGACCCAAGAAATTTTAGGATCCATTTTATCCTGTTGCCCATGTGAAAATGAAAAAATTGATGCTAAAAGAACGGTTTTTTGTTGGAAAAATTAAAATGTCCATTTTTTCCTTCCTTGCTTTAGTTCCTGTGAAGCACCTGAAGGGTTGTTAATCTCCTTGGATGTAGTTTTGAGTAGCTTAAGGGGTGCAATTTTTAGAATGGTGTCACTTTTGGGTATTTTCTGCCATATAGACCCCTCAAAGTGACTTCAAATGTAAGGTGGTCCCTAAAAAAAAAATGGTTTTGTAAATTTTGTTGTAAAAATGAGAAATCACTGGTCAACTTTTAACCCTTATAACTTCCTAACAAAAAATGTTTGTTTCCAAAATTGTGCTGATGTAAAGTAGACATGTGGGAAATGTTATTTAGTAACTATTTTGTGTCACATAACTCTCTGGTTTAACAGAATAAAATTCAAAATTTGAAAATTGCGAAATTTTCAAAATTTTTGCCAAATTTCCGATTTTTTTTTTTTCACAAATAAACGCAAAAATTATCTACCTAAATTTACCACTAACATGAAGCCAAATATGTCACAAAAAAACAATCTCAGAATTGCTAGGATCCGTTAAAGCGTTCCTGAGTTATTACCTCCATAAATGGACACTGGTCAGAATTTCAAAAAATGGCCTGGTAATGAAGGTCAAAATAGGCTTGGTCATGAAGGGGTTAAAGAACCTCCTAACCTGTCAGATTACTACTTTTTCTTTTTTTTTTTTCTTACTCTTCTATCCCCCCTTCTCACTTAAGGTTTCTGCTGGTAAGCTGGATGATCACTTTCCACTAGCTGTTTGGCAAACTGGCTCTGGGACACAGACCAACATGAATATAAATGAAGTAATAAGTAACCGAGCCATTGAGATGATGGGTGGAAAACTTGGAAGCAAAAATCCTGTACACCCTAATGACCATGTTAACAAAAGCCAGGTATGTATTTAGTCATTTTATTTGCTATTTTAATAATGTTTGTTTAAAAACAAACGTTTTAAACTGAAAACATTTTGTTAGTGACTTTTACAATATTTACAACTAGCTGAAGAGCCCGGCGTTGCCTGGGCATAGTAACCAACTGTGGTTAGTTATAACAAATTATAATGATTATATTGCACATAAAAACATTTCACATCATATATTCAACACGACAGATTTGCAACACAAATTAACTAAACGATTACCCAAGTATTGATAATATTTTATTTTCAACTCATTCAAGATTTTTGGTTTTTCCTTTCGGTGCAAAGATGAACAGATTTTTGGCAGTTCCAGCTCTTGAACAGACCACGAAAAGTTTACCATGAGGAAAGCATGGAGATTACAAATCGATCCCTACTACTTTCTAGTACTGTCCCTGAGCATTGTTAATGGACATTGCAAATAGCAGTTGAACTGGAAACTGGAGGCGTTTAAAATCAAAAAAACAAATCAGATGGAATGAGTGGAATTCTTGGAATGAAAATGTCCTCTCCTTTGGCACATCCTGTTTCTGAGCTGTGTATCTAACCCTATCCTGTGTGATAATGTCTGCTGAGCTGTGTACCTAATCCTCTCCTGTGTGATACTGACTGCTGAGCAGTGTATCTAATCCTATCGTGTGTTACTGACTGCTCAGCCGTGTATCTAATCCTATCCTGTGTGATACTGACTGCTGAGCTGTGTATCTATATGCAAATAAACTGTAGGAACAGAAAGCGCAATAGGGTCTTACCCGAGTATTTGCTAAATGAATAAACAAAAATTCACTCACCCTTTCCAGGAGGGGTTAAAGCATATAAGATCCGTAGTCAGCTTGCTGCACGTCCAAAGGTCAGCTCCGTGACCGCCAAAACTTCAGATTTTTATGGAATAAATTCATGGACTTTAGTTCGCTGCTTGACAGATTCACGAACCCAGGTTGTAAGAAAGATTAACTGTTTATTTCCCAACGCGTTTCAAAGTGTATACCACTTCTTCATCAGGGGATGACATATATCTATATGTCATCCCCTGATGAAGAAGTGGTATACACTTTGAAACACGTTGGGAAATAAACAGTTAATCTTTCTTACAACCTGGGTTCGTGAATCTGTCAAGCAGCGCACTAAAGTCCATGAATTTATTCCATAAAAATCTGGAGCTGTGTATCTAATCCTATCCTTTGTGATACTGACTGCTGAGCTGTGTATCTAATCCTATCCTGTGTGTTACTGACTGCTGAGCTGTGTATCTAATCCTATCCTGTGTGATACTGACTGCTGAGCTGCGTATCTAATCCTATCCTGTGTGATACTGTGTGATACTGACTGCTGAGCTGTGTATCTAATCCTATCCTGTGTGTTACTGACTGCTGAGCTGTGTATCTAATCCTATCCTGTGTGATACTGACTGCTGAGCCGTGTATCTAATCCTATCCTGTGTGATACTGGGCTCCCCCTGCAGTCTGTGTCAGAGGGTGGTCTGTGTTGGCGTGGTAATAAATTTTGTTATTTCCAGATTTACAGAAGGACAATAATACCATAGAAATGAGAAGAATAATAGGCCAAATTGTTTGGTGAATTGGAACGCGTGGGGTTAAAATTTTGCCTCCCAACATAGCCTGTGACCTTCTCGGGGTCCAGACGTGACTGTGCAAAATTTTGTGGCTGTAGCTGCGTCGGTGCAGATGCCAATCCCGGACAGACATACATACACATACACACATTCAGCTTTATCTATTAGACAGAAGCCTATGGAGCCCCCTGAACAAGGCTCCTCAGGCTTTTATTGTAAAAGTGACTTGCGGCTCACACATAGGATAATAGAAGCTGTACTCTGCAGCATATGTATAGACAGAGTAAGAGCTGGTACTGAGAATATTACATGTTCAGAACAGAAGAAGTGGTACTGTGCAGTGACACTACTGCTGCTACCACTCACGCACGCCATGACCATTACCACACAATGTTTGGCAACCCAGGTAATGGAGATTGCAAACTGCTGGTAGTTGAGGAAGACACATGTCACTCTCTCCTAATAAGATATTTTCCAAAGTTTTATGCTTGGATGTATTATTGTTTATGGAATAACTGACTTAAGGGTATATTGACAGAATTTAAGGATATCCATAGGCGGGGGGATAACTTGCTGATCGCTGGTGGCCTACTTGCTTAGGACCTCCAACAATCTTGTGAACATGGCTCTGAAGTAGAAAACCTCTGCTCTGCTTTTTGTCTATAGGATGACCAGGGAAAGTTTGGTTCAGCTCTCAACTTTTTCCAGCAGTCCCATAAACATTTGGCTCAAGTACTAGTTTTGCCATAACTGCTGCTCAGGTTGCAGCACGATATGGCACAGCAAGTTATCTAGTGAAATGCTTCTCTGACAGCTCTGTCACATGAAAGGGACAAGTAAAGTAGTGGTCAAACCCTTTCAATAGAGCATGTTACTCCATTCATTACTGAACTCAGCCCCATTCTGGGAATCTAGTGCTCCATTCTTAATTTGGCTGCTGTTCTCAGTGGTTACCTCTCCCTGTTCAGTAAGTTACAGTGAAGAGCAAATGGGTACAATGTTTTGAACATTTGACTTTCAGGCTCCATATCTCATCATCCACTACTGCTTTGAATAGGAGACAACCGTCATTTTATAGACAGTCATCTTGGCTATTTCATACATAAATTTGACCTCCAACTATTTAGCATATGATTAGTTATGCAGATTCTTGTCATGTCACTGCATTGTTACGGTTTTGCGCCTAAAGATCTAACTTTTATTACTTTTTTAGTGTTTTGTAAATCCACCTTTGGCTTAATCGCTGCCTAAACTGCTTTGTTGCCATTTTGCTCTTCACTTCTATCCCATGGGGTTGCAGCCAGTCATGTCTGACTTTTAAATTTTGGAGCGTTTTAGATAAAATCGTTTCAAAAGCCTGGGAAGGTACCCAGGGACCCAACTTGTCTGATGATATCCCTGGTCAGCTTCTCCCTGCCATGGTTCACTTGATTGACCGGTCTCTCCCATGTGTGTGCATAGGGAGGGGCAAAGACCTGTCATTCTAAGGAAAGTGAAGATGACGCTCTCCTGGAAGTTCAAAAAGTAAAGTTCTTTTCTTGCTACATACATGTAACCAGACTGTAGGGTTGAAGCCTACACAGTCTTTATCAGAGTTGAAATGATTCTTTCTTGTTCCGTGTATATAACAATAAAAGAACTTGTTTTACTTCTTTAACTTCCTAGAGATCACGGTCTCCACTTTATAATATTCTGCATCGATTCCCTGAGCACCTATGGACTGTTACTTCTATTTTGTTCTGGGTGTGTAGCAAACAAGCTGGGGATCATTACATGGAGACCTGTCATTCCACCATGGCAGAGGTATGCCAATAGTCCGATGTCTCACTATAGTTCCAAGCCGGACTGAGGTTTATTTTTTCTTTCTGAAAACACCTTTGCTTTTCAAAGACTAAACTGGAGGTCATTGTTCGTGCAGACCCGGATTCCTCCCACCTGTAGTTCGGGCAGTGCACATCTAATGATAGCGTCCCTTTTAACTGTTTCAGTAAATTATTGTAATCCATGTCCTGTCTCTACTCAGCAAACTGTCAAATGTTCTTATTTTCTTGTCTTTTAGAGCTCCAATGATACTTTTCCCACCGCGATGCATATTGCAGCTGCCAAAGAAGTCCATGAAGTTCTGTTACCTGGACTGAAACGGCTGCATGATGCGTTAGAAAGAAAATCCAAAGAATTTGGAAATATTATCAAAATTGGCCGCACCCACACACAAGATGCTGTGCCACTCACTTTGGGACAGGTATGGAGACACTGCAGAGTTGTATTAGAATGTTTTATTTTTATTTATTTTAAGGAATCCTCACTCTAAGTATGATTTATATAAATATTGCACTTGTCAACCAAAATGGAGTTTATGGGTAGTAACCTTATTATACACACAAATTGCCCTAGGTCAAAGAATATCCCCTATTAAGGACCCTAAATAAAGCGTAACTTTTATTTATTGCATATAAATGATGGAAGGAATCACACTCTTAAACACAGTGCTGGAAAGTGGGAACGATTCAGTGATTATACCCTGATTGCTCGTGCTTTTACCTACCAGCAGTTTAAAGGGCAGCAGCTAGAAATACTCTAGGCTCTCTGTTTTCAATATTGGGTAAGTTCACACTTTTTTTCAGCATTTTTTTTCTGTAGCACAACCTGATCTCTGGACACTAAAGAAGCTGGAGGAAATAGCGCATGTTTTCCTTGTTTTTTTATTACGTTTTTGCTGTGGTTTTTGCATGCTAGATTTGTCTCTTGTGCATGCTGATAATGTTTAGTGTTTGGAAAGAAAAAAAAAAGTCCTAGTCTGATAAGGAGAGAGTTAAATTAACCCTTCACGGTTGAGCCAGTGATTTCCAAATTATTCCAGTGTTGCTAGCAACTCAAATGACCACACGGAGACGGGGTCTCTGTACGGGAGGATCGAGGCAGATCACTAAGCCCCTTTATTTTAGTCACATCTTTTATAATCTTTTGCTTAATTATGCAAGGTTCTCAAGTACCAATAGCATCATTTTACTTTTAAGCCAATAATATTGCAAGAAAACCGGAAACTACATATATGTCCGTATCCAAATAGAAAGTAGTATAATGGAATATTCAGAGCAATACACTCCCCCCCCCGAGCCCCCTTATCTTGCACCTGATGGAAACAGTCTGGTTTCATGACAGGCCATGCCAATTATAAAAATACACATATGCAGCATCAGAGGTGCTATCCCAAGCTAACAGCGTGAGGGGTACTGGTCTTCACATGACTGATGCCGTGTTACCAGTCATGGCTGTCGCGGCGCACCCGTCCCCCCTGTATACTGCAGTTCACGAATAACAATTTTTGATGACGGTGGTGGGGATCTTTTGTAGGTAGCCATGCGCTTGGCTTCAACATCTTCATCAAGTAGCCTTTTGAGATCGGTGTAGAGAAAAGCAGAGGCAACGACACCTTTGGTATCATCATTAGCTGGCTTAGTGTAGAATTTCCTAATACATACAGAAATACACCAAAAAACAAGTTTTAGTATCACATATACAACAAGGATACAGGCAGCAATGTGTAACAAGCTTTGTAAGATCCCAGCTATTCAGCCCCCAATTCCCCTAAATCAATTGGCTGAATTGAAAAAGGAGAAGGTGTCTGAACAACCAACTGTCCTTATTACGATCATTGTCTTTATCGTATTAATCTCTGAGTCATTGAATATCTTCTAACTTTAACTTCTACCAATAATAATATGAAAAATGCGGAAAACCAAAACATTATGCCCCTTCATTTGCTGTTGGCTTGTTGGGTGATGAGGAGAACTTGATAGGGACCGTCATACAAGGGTTCTAGTCCGTGCTTCCTGACATGCCTTTTCACGACTACCAAATCACCAGGCTTCAGGTTATGACAGGTATCGGTTTCTGCTGAATCTGGAAAGGAAAAGAAAACTAGAACATAGGTGTTAGCAAGATTTTTACTAAGCAGAATAACATATTGAACAACACGGTCAGTCTCTTCTGATAACTGCTGAGGCTGGAAATTTGCAACTGGGGGCCTAGTACCAAACAATATCTCATATGGGGACAGGCCATATTTTGTAATAGGGGTAGTACGAATGTGGTATAGTACAATGGGTAGGAGCTCCGGCCATGGAGCCGTAGTCTCCTGCATCATTTTAGTCAATTGTCCCCTCAGTGTGCCATTCAACCTCTCAACTTTCCCACTGGATTGTGGGTGGTACAGAGTATGGAGGGCTACAGTGGATGCAAGCATTGTCAGAACTTCTTGGTACACATGAGAAGAAAAGGCCGGGCCTTGGTCACTTTCAACAACTTCTGGAACCCCATATCTGCATATGACTTCCATCACCAGTTTCTTCGCTGTGGTTTTTGCAGTCATGTTGGTAACAGGGAATGCTTCCGGCCAACTGGAGAACCGGGGCCCAGTAGAATTTTTGCACCAGTGCGAGGGCCTGATTCTTTCCTCGATGTGTAGGTCCATGTGCCCATATGGCAATAGCAGGGTACATCCGCTTAGGGAGACACACAAGTTGGTCCTTTTTCCAGAGACCATTATCCATTCGTGCCCCATCAGTCTTCCATTGCTTCACCTCTTCCTTTGGAGACATTCTCTGCATCGTCATTAAGCGGTCTCGCGGGGTCTGACAGAAAACTTCAGTCTGTTGTATATCATCAGGTTCTTGTAGGGTCAATGCTTCTTGTAACTGTTTACGCTGAGAGCGTGTGGTCACCATAGTTGGTATGGTTGGTTCAACGGATAAGAGAGCGGCGGCTTTTGCTTGCATATCCGCAAATGTGTTGCTAACAGTCTGTGGACTGTTCCTAGGACCGTGCGCCTTAACTTTGATAATAGCCACCTGAGTAGGTAATTTGATCGAGTCCATGAGGGCTTTAACAGCTTCAGCATTTTTCACTGGGGTTCCGGTAGTAGTAATAAACCCTCGATTGGCCCATAGAGCCCCAAAATCGTGAGCAATACCAAATGCATACCGTGAGTCCGTGTATATATTAGCCCGTCTGTTCTTGGCCAAAGTACATGCATTAGACAGAGCCTGAAGTTCTGCTTCTTGTGCTGACTGTGAGGGCGGGAGTGCAGCTGCGCGCACTACAGTGTCCTCTGTGGTAACAGCATATCCCGTGTGGAATCTACCAAACTCGTCAGCATATCTTGAACCGTCCGTGTATAACACCAGATCAGGATTTGGGAGTGGGTTCTCACTGACATTTGGTGGAGTAGCTGTTTCTTCAGTCAAAAGTTGGGAACAATCATATTGGAGGTAATCCTCATCACTGCCATCTTTCCTTATAGTTCATTATACCGTCTTTCAAGGCGTTGTAAAGGGGTTGCATTATGCGGGATGCATCCGGTATCCACTGACAACAATAAGTGCATAGTCCAAGAAAACGCTGGAGTTCAGTTTCATCTTTTGGGAAAGGAAGGGAGCTGACAGCTATTTTTCTTTCTTCTGCGAGGTGTCTGACACCCTGAAGGAGACAGTGACCCAAGAATATCACTTGACCAAGGCAGAGCTGAAGTCTCGAGGCCGAAACCCGACAGTTCAGTGCTGCCAGATACTTAAGGAGGCTAACAGTGGCAGAAATGGCAAAAGACACCTGCTCATATTTTTTTGCAAACTGGTTGGGACTGTTTTGGGCCCCTTGTGACATAGCAGGGACGACAGTTAATATGGACAGTTAAGTGAATACAAATAGAAACTGGCAGTCTGGGTATAACGGAATGCTAAAGAAGGCATTGGTAAGATCAATAACTGTAAACCAAGCGGCATCCTGGGGTATTTGGGACAAAAAAGTATGTGGATTAGGCACCAGGTTTGAGAAACACTTTTACTGGTTCTACTGGCATTTTCCCTATATCATTTGGCCCTTTTGACCAGAGTTTAGATGGTATCTCTGAGAGGTATGGGGTGAGTCGTTGATCCTCAGGCAATATTGGGGGTGGATCTGAGCCTATCAGGGCCATCATAACTGTAAGAAGGGCATGCAAAATACAGATTTCCTCACGGTCTTCATCTACATAGAGATTTTATAACAAAAAAAAAAAAAACCATCTGACCATCATCTTGGAATTGTATTCAGGAGCGGAACTGCGATAATAAATCTCTCCCTAGTAAATTTACAGGGCATGTGGGAGAGATTACAAACTGGGCAGTAACTTCGGGGAAGGGTCCCACAGAAATAGGGTTTATAAAAGTATATTAATTGGGTCTACCATCTACTCCGATCAAAACAGCAGGGGAATGACAATCTCTGATAGTGCTCGAGTCTGGCGCATCGCCAGAATTAGCAGGGAGGGGCTGAGGAGCAGGATTCCCAGTAGCTGAAGTCTGAGGGAGGGGGGGGGCAGAGTTTGCTGTGTGCTCCAGTGATAAGAGATTACATCCTTCTTCTCCGCTAGATTTCTGAAACTTAACATGGACAAAACAGAATTCATCATCTTTCCCCCATCTCACGTGACCCCCCCCCCCCCCCCCAACGAACCTATCCATTACAGTAAATGGCTGCCCACTCTCCCCAGTCCCACAAGCTCGCTGCCTCGGAGTAATCCTTGACGCTGATCTCTCCTTCAAACCACATATCCAAGCCCTTTCCACTTCCTGCCGACTTCAACTCTAAATATTTCACGAATCCGTTCATTCCTCAACCAAGAATCTGCAAAAACCCTAGTCCATGCCCTCATCATCTCTCGCCTTGACTACTGCAAACTCCTGCTCTGTGGCCTCCCCTCAAACACTCTAGCACCCCTCCAATCTATTCTAAACTCTGCAGCCCGACTAATCCACCTGTCCCCCTGCTATTCCCCAGCTTCTCCCCTCTGTCAATCCCTTCACTGGCTCCCCATTACCCAAAGACTCAGTTCAAAACCCTAACCATGACATACAAAGCCATCCACAACCTGTCTCCTCAATACATCTGTGACCTCGTCTCCCGGTACTTTTCCTGCACGCAACCTCCGATCCTCACAAGATCTCCTTCTCTACTCCCCTCTTATCTCCTCTTCCCACAATCGCATACAAGATTTCTCTCGCGCATCACCCTACTCTGGAACTCTCTACCACAACAAATCAGACTCTCGCCTACCATCGAAACCTTCAAAAAGAGCCTGAAGACCCACCTCTTCCGACAAGCCTACAGCCTGCAGTAACCACCGACCGACCAAACCGCTGCACGACCAGCTCTACCCTCGCCTACTGTATTCTCACCCATCCCTTGTAGATTGTGAGCCTTCGCGGGCAGGGTCCTCTCTCCTCCTGTACCAGTTATGACTTGTATTGTTAACATTATTGTACTTGTTTTTATTATGTATACCCCTCCTCACATGTAAAGCGCCATGGAATAAATGGCGCTATAACAATAAATAATAATAATAATAATAATCACTCAGAAAAACATCGCAGACCTCCAACCCATATTCCACAGAGACCACAGACTGAAAGCAATATTCCCGGAACTGCCACTTCTCTCCTACAAACAGCCTCCCAACCTAAGGAATATCCTTGTCAGAAGTACCCTCACATCACCTTCAGAGACAGGCACAGTCCCTGTAACAGTAAGAAATGCAAGACCTGCCCCCACATATCACCAACAGATAAAGTCCCCATACCCAACACAAATCAGGACTATAAGATCATGGACTCTTTCTCATGTCCATCCTTCAATGTCGTGTACATGACACAGTGTACAAGGTGCAATGCAGGGACATACATCGGGGAAACTAAGCAAAAGCTACAAACAAGGATGAATCTGCACAGACATACGATAAAGACTGAGCTGTTCACACCTGTAGGGATACACTTCTCTAGACCTGGACACAGCTTGGCAGATCTAAAAGTCCTAATATTGAAAGGTCATTTTTCATTTTTTTTTTTTAATAGTGACAGAGAAAGGAAGATTTGGGAGATTAAATTTTTAAATATGTTCCAATCGCTAACAATAGGACTGAATTTGACATCTGGGTTCATGACTCATTACATGGACACAGTTCACACCTCCACAAGAAGGTCTTCAGATCTCTAATAGAACACTTGGTCCTCATCTGCATGTGTAACAAAAACCTTAATTTGATTTCCTTGGCATGTCTATTGCTATCATCATCTCATGTCCTGTTGTAATTCCTATTTAAATGTTGCCATCTTTTCTCAGTGATTCACTTGTAATCTAGCCTGATGAAGGGGCCGCCTGAGCCCTGAAAGCTTGCTTGCAAATATACTTTCTCTGGTTAGCCAATAAAGGTATCACACCTTGAATAATTACATCTATTTTTCTGGCTAACACGGTACCACAATTTTATTTTGTATTATACATGTGCCAAGCCACAAAATTCTTCTTTTCCTTCCACAGATTCTCTCATTTACAGCTAAATACCCTTACTTCAATTGTGCACAATACTGGAGCGGCCGTCTCAGTTTGTTCCACCGGGTCAATAATCCCCCTCTGGGATTGCCCAAAATTCGTGGTACTCAGTGAAAGGAGGAGGGCGTCTCAGACTCTCCCTCCGGACACCTCTGGTTATATATATATATCTATATATACCTGAGTTACGTATCCTACCCATCTTCGATCACATGACCACCCTGATTACTAACAGTGAATTCAGGATATTTTGACTATAAAGAGAGCCACAATCACTGGTCAATCTGGGGTGTCCGTCCCTTATGAGGAACGGTTCGAGCACTGGGCCCCCAACGGGACTACACCTCTATATGATTCCACCCATGAATCACCCCACCAGGGGACAAACATCAGATCCTCTTTGCAGCAGCAAGCACAGGAAAACCACACCAACGGTCAGTCTGAACAGTATAACTGCCAACTTACCGTGGTCGTGGGGGGGGTGATCAGTCCCAATTTTCCAGCACCTGTGTCCGCTCCGAGGGTCCTTTGTCTTGTTGTCCTCCGGGGGGGGGCAGAGGCGTCCCTATTCAGGGGCCCCACGTTGGGCGCCAAGCTGATAAGGAGAGAGTTAAATTAACCCTTCACGGTTGAGCCAGTGATTTCCAAATTATTCCAGTGTTGCTAGCAACTCAAATGACCACACGGAGACGGGGTCTCTGTACGGGAGGATCGAGGCAGATCACTAAGCCCCTTTATTTTAGTCACATCTTTTATAATCTTTTGCTTAATTATGCAAGGTTCTCAAGTACCAATAGCATCATTTTACTTTTAAGCCAATAATATTGCAAGAAAACCGGAAACTACATATATGTCCGTATCCAAATAGAAAGTAGTATAATGGAATATTCAGAGCAATACACTTCCCCCCCCCCCCCCCCCCCCCAGCCCCTTATCTTGCACCTGATGGAAACAGTCTGGTTTCATGACAGGCCATGCCAATTATAAAAATTTATCTTACAACAACAAAATCGGAGAAACGAAACCTTACATTGAATGGATAAAACGAAACTTCAACTCTGATTTTAGTATTAACCCTTAACAATAGTGTTTGGAAAGAAAAAAAAAGTCCTAGTCTATAGAAACAGGTTTTGGCACTAAAAACCTGATACCTGTGTGGTTTTTTTTTTTTTTTCATCGTTTTTTTCAATGGGTGGAAAATGCTCAAAGAATGACATGTTCCATTGTGCAAAAAATAACGCACAGCACAAATTACTGGATACAACAAAGAGAAAAGACATGCTATAATGTCGATCAACCTGAAAAAATGAATGTAAAGTATATGGTACAAAATACAAATTTTATTTGGCAAAAGCAGAAAACACACAAAAAATCCATTTAAAACAATTAAAGGGAACCTGTCACCCCCCCCCCCAGGTGTTTTTAAGTAAAAGAGCCACCTTGTGCAGCACTAATGCTGCTTTCTGTAAAGGTGGCTCTTTTACTTATCGTCTCTTCCACCGCAGAAATAATCGTTTTTAAAAGTTGTCACACATACCTGTTTCTTGACCGGGGGGCAGGTCTTTCCCCCTCTGACACAGACGCCTCACATCCGTCACTCATTTCTTCCTGCCCTGTTTGGTCCACCTTCTCATCTTTCTTTTGAAATCCTGGCGCCTGTGCTGTAGTATATATTCTTGGGCATGCGCAGTTAGCGCTGCCCGTTCCGTCACATTGCTATCGTGCCAGCACATTGCTATTGGGCATGCACAGTAGTTCTCTGCAGCCCTCATGCCCAAGATTCCCAGTCCCGCAGTGTGAATAAATCATAAGCGACTGCGGGTCGGGATCTCTGGCAACGCGTCCACGCAGGCGCGATAGCAAGGCCAGGATGTGATGGGACAGAACGGGCAGCGCTAGCTGAACATGCCCAAGAATATATACTACAGCGCAGGTGCCAGGATTTCAAAAGAAAGATGAGGAGGTGGACCAAACGAGGCAGGAAGAAATGAGTGACGGATGTGAGGCGTCTGTGTCAGAGGGGGAAAGACCTGCCCCCCGGTCAAGAAACAGGTATGTGTGACAACTTTTAAAAACGATTATTTCTGCGGTGGAAGGGACAATAAGTAAAAGAGCCACCTTTACAGAAAGCAGCATTAGTGCTGCACAAGGTGGCTCTTTTACTTAACGCCTGGGGGGTGACAGGTTCCCTTTAAAAAACAAATGTTCAGAAAAAAGACATGGGTTTTAGCCCCACAGACCCAAGAAAAGTATCACAGTCAATACAAATAGCAATTTTTGGCACCCTTTCTAAAGACAGTAAAGTACTGAAATAATTATTTGCTAGATGTAGCAAAACCTAAATAGAAATATACAGTGTATAATGCGAGACAATCCCAGCCGATATCTGGTCTTTCTCAAGGGGTGCTGTGGCAGCCTTTCCCACTAGTATCATGTTCCTCTTGTGGTAGCTAACTGCTGCTCTTTGTCAATATTTTTTTGCGTCTCTTCATATGTACCCCCTTAATTGATTGTGGGGCTGTTTTGGCAAGGATGTATTGTAATTCTGCCAGTCCACCTTTGCACTATTTAAAGCACTTAGTGACTGTCTTTGAATTGTTATATGCTCTTCGGCTGGGATTGTCTCGCATTATACACTATATTTTTCTATTTAGGTTTTGCTACATCTAGCAAATAATTATTTCAGTATTTTACTGTCTTTAGAAAAGGTGCCAAAAAATTATTTGTATTGACTGTGATACTTTCCTTGGGTCTGTGGGGCTAAAGGGTCTTTTTTCTGGGTGTTTGGTTTTTAATTGTTTTTAATGGCTTTTTTGTGTTTTCTGCTTTTGCCAAATAAAATTTGCATTTTGTACTATACATTTTACATACATTTTTTCAGGTTGAGCGCCATGATAGCATGTCTTTTCTCTTTGTTGTATCCTGCTATTTATTTGCTATAGGCAGATCCCTCCTACATTAATATCTGTGGATGGTGCCCTCCATTTCGTTTTTTCAAGCACAAATTCCTGCTGACAAAATAACCAAGGTGTGTGCATAGACTTCTGAAATCTCAGACTTTTCTGGTACTGTAAACGCAGCTGAAAACTTGCATCAAAAACACCACTGTGAACTTAGCATTAAAAGTCTTCTGGCCAATTGTTACTACGTAACATAAGCTATCCAATTCTGACCACACTATCACTGATTATAGAATTCATTCAAGACCCTGCACTTTCATTTTTGCGTTTTGTTTTTGCTCCCCTTCTTCCCAAACCCATAACTTTTTTTTATATTTCTATCAATATGGCTATGTGAGGGCTTGTTTTTTGCGGGACAAATTGTACTTTTCAATGACACCATTGGTTTTACCATATCGTGTACTCAAAAATGGGAACTAAATTCCAAGTGCATTGAAATTGCTAAAAAGTGCAATTCCACAAGGTTTTTTTTTGTTTTGTTTTTTTTTTACCATGTTCACCAAATGCTAAAATTGTTCTGTTTCTCCATGTCATTATGAGTTCATAGACACCAAACATGTCTAGTTTCTTTTTTATTTAAGTGGTGAAAAAAATCTAAGGTTTGTTTAAAAAAAAAAAAAAAAAAAAAAAAATTACATTTTCCGAGACCCATAGCGTCTCCATTTTTCGTGATCTTGGGTTGGGTGAGGGCTTATTTTCTGTGCCGAGCTGACTTTTTTTATTGATAACATTTTGGTGCAGATACGATCTTTTGATCGCCCTTTATTGCATTTTAATGCAATGTCACCTCGACCAAAAAAGACATAATTCTGGCGTTTTGACTTTTTTTCTCGCTACGCCGTTTATCGATCAGGTTAAACTTTTTTTTTTTATTGATCAGATGATTCTGAATATGGCGATACCAAATATGTCGTTTGTTTTTTTTTAATATTTTGAATGGGGCGAAAGGGGGTGATTTGAAGTTTTAGATTTTTTATTTTTGTAATATTTATAAAAACGTTTTTACTTTTGCCATGCTTCAATAGTCTCCATGGGAGACTAGAAGCTGCCACAACCCGATTGGCCCTGCTACATACAGGCAATGATCAGATCGCCTCTATGAAGTTGAATTACTCACTTGCTATGAGCATCATTCCCAAGAAGACTCATGGCTGTACTAGCTCAAAAGCAAAGGGTCTGAATACTTATGACCATGTGATATTTCAGTTTTTCTTTTTTAATAAATTTGCAAAAATTTCTACCAGGGCTGTGGAGTCGGAGTCGGAGTCGTGGAGTCGGAGTCGGTGCTCATTTTGGTGGAGTCGGAGTCGGTATAAAATGGACCGACTCCGACTCCTAAAATATATAATAAATTGGGTACAGTAATTCAATACAGGATGTGCTGAATATTTATTCATAGGAGTTTGGGAAAGTTATGAAATGTCCTATAAATGGCTGTTATATTCCTGATCTAAGGCTACATTCACACACAGCGTTTTTCCTGTGTTTTTTGAGGATACGTTTTTCAGCTGCAAAAGTTGATCATCTTTTTAAAAAACTGCATCACCTGAAAGGTTTTGAGCTCATAGATAATGTTCTCAATAGCAAAAGCAGATTAGAAATCTGCTCTATCTATCCATTTATCCATATCTGTCTATCTATATCGTATCTGTACTAAAAAGAATGAAAACCAGGTAGTACACCAATATATATTCTGTTCTATCTAAATATCTTGATTATTGGATCATAAAAATGATTAAATGTCTGAGGTTCACATTGTACTACAATACATTTTTCACTTAAATATAAGCAATATGTGTGGGAGTCGGAGTCGTGGAGTCGGAGTTGGAGTCGGAGTCGGTGTAAGGGAAATTGAGGAGTCGGAGTCGCAGGTTTGGCTTACCGACTCCACAGCCCTGATTTCTACATTTGTTTTTTTTCAGTCAAGATGGGGTGCAGAGTGTACATTAATGAGAAAAAAGGAACTTTTTTTAATTGGCTGCAATGAAACAGAGTGAAAAATGTAAAGGGGTCTGAATATTTTCCGTACCCACTCTATCTGCAATTGGGGTATAATCTCTGAATTGTTTAATCATTCCAGTACTGTGATTTTAAGAGTGTGATTCTCCGTCATTTATATACAATAAACAAGTTTTATTAAAAACCCATGTCTGATTGTCAAGGCACACAAAACTGAATAACTTATGATCACAACAGAGAACTACAGTGTAAAGTGCCAAAGTAAAATGCAATTTATTTAAACAAGATTAACATACTTTCACATTGAGTGTCCAAGGTAGCTGCATTCCAAGCAGGGAAGACCATAACATATTACAATCCAATGCCAAAGGTACTAGTACAACATATGTTCAGAGCCTAAATTAGCTAGTGCAGAGTAGAAGGACATATTGTTCTCAAAGTATAAGGTTCTTAATAGGGCAAGTATAAATAGCACTTACATGGAGGTCTGTATACGGCTGCCCCAACGCACATTTCGCTTCTTCAGTAGGCATGTGTTGGAGAGGGGTGGGACTAATTGAATAGTATGGACGGCCAATCAGCGTTAGCTGTTCAGAGGGCATGTCCCGGTCACGTGCATGCCGTGTAGCGTAGGTAAGCGGCAGATGGAAGAATCAGTTCCGGTGTCTCTGACACATGCGCTGCTGACGTCACCCATCCAGTGGGACACAGACTTGCGGCCATGGAATGCAAGCTATCATGGGCCAACAAAAAGACGGGCGCATGCACTAGGTTACCATAGGCCACTCATCCAGGTGTCATTGAGTGAGAGAGCGCTGCCTGCGTACCCTCGAGGGATGTGATGATTGATTGCAATGTGAATAAACCGTGTGTACTGTCAAAAGTATTGTAAAATGAAAGTATGTGTGCTTAATGTGTCAGTGTATGTGTTGGGTAAGAAAAAATTATAATTGCTACACTATCTACTGTATTATTAAAACACAAAAAGCTTAACCAAATGTGAGGGAAAAAAAAGGAGGTCCTGAAAATACAAAAACCAGAGACATACTACCATGGAGTACCCCTAGTTTAGATGAACAGCAGACCCAAAGACTGATAAATGATGATATACTGAAGTATAACCTCAAAATAATAAACGTCATTTCAATAGCACAAATATACAAAGTGTTACAAAAAAAAGCGCCTACACTATATAAATAGGGGCTATATTACAATATACCCTTAATTTCATAAAGTGCCAAAGTGCTCAGCATGTAAACAACTTATAATAAGTAAACATGGCAAAACAAGCCTAACTAAAGTGTGACGTTCTTACAAATGGGACTATTGGTCCAAAACATAAGTGCCTGGTAGCGGTAATACAGTATTACATTGATAATAAAGATGGGCCAAGAAAATACCTGTAAGGTGCACGTGGGATTTCTGGCGTCCCTGCTGCCCCGACGCATATTTTGCAATCCTTCTTCGGGATAATAAAGCACACTTGCACTTGTCCATGTATGCTACTATTTATTATTCTAGTATGCTCACTTTGTTTAAGTTTTTGTTAATAATAGTGTAGCAATTATTATTTTTTCTTACCCCACACATACACTGACACATTAAGCACACATACTTTCACTTAACAATACTTTTGACAGTACACAGAGTTTATACACATTACAATCAATCATCACATCCTTTTACGTCACCAGTCACATCCCTCCAGGGTACGCTCGGCGCTCTCACTGACGCCTGGACAAGTGGCCTATGGTAACCTAGCGCCTGCGTCGTCTTTTTGTTGGCCCATGTTAGCTTGCGTTCCACGGACGCAAATCTATGTGTCCCACTAGATGGGTGACTGCAGCGGCGCATGCGTCACAGACACCGGAACGGATTCATCCATCTGCCACTTACCTACGCTACACGGCATGCACGTGACCGGGACATGCCCTCAGAACAGCTCACGCTGATTGGCCATCCATACTATTTAATCAGTCCCACCCCTCCCCAACACATGCCTCCTGAAGAAGCGAAACGTGTGTTGGGGCAGCGGGGATGCCGTATACAAACCTCCATGTAAGTGCTATTTATACTTGCCCTATTAAGAACCTTTATACTTTGGGAACAATATGTACGTCTACTCTGCACTAGCTACTTTAGGCTCTGAGCATATTATGTTGTACTAGTACCTTTGGCATTGGATTGTAATATGTTGTTATGGTCTTCCCTGCTTGGAATGCAACTACCTTGGACACTATTAATGTGAAAGTATTTTAATCTTGTTTAAATAAGTTGCGTTTTACTTTGGCACTTTATACTGTGTTTCTCTGTTGTGATAAATACAAGTTGCGTTTTATTTAGGGTCCTTAATAGGGGATATTTTTTGCACTAGAGAAATGTGTACTGTATATTGTGAGAACCCTATGCTGACCTTTGAGCATGATCACGTTATTGTTTAATCTTATCACCCGTTAGTGAACAAGTACAAATTTTAAAGTCTAACGAGTCACATCATTATGTGGTATTAACTTTTCAACATATCCTTGTGATATACTGTATATATTTTTTTAAACTGTTAATTTTTATTGAAAGTTTAGATTAACCCCTTCACCCCGAAGCCTGTTTTCACCTTCCAGACCAGGCCAATTTTTTCAAATCTGACCACTGTAATTTGAGGTCATAACTCTTGAACGTTTCAGTGGATCCCACTGATTCTGAAACTTTTTTTTTTTACGTGACATATTGTACTTTGATAGTGGTAAAAAAAATTTATGACTTGCGTCTGTGAGAAAATCATAAATTTGTCAACATTTTTGAAAATTTCATAATTTTCAAACTTTGAAATCTTATACCCTTAAATCAGAGAGACATGTCACAAAAAATAGTTAATAAATAACATTTCCCACATGTCTACTTTATATGTCTACTTTAGACCAGCACAATTTCTGAAACCTAAATTTTGTTTTGTTAGGAAGTTATAAGGCCGGGGTCACACTAACCAACGCAAAATACGGTCAGTATTTTACATGCGTAATGCGGATGAATGGCCCCTAAACAGTGCTCCGTATGTCATCCGTAATCAAGGTGTGGTCGCGTATTTTGCGCATGTAAGCATCCGTATGGCACCCGTATGGTGAGATTTTCTCGCAGGCTTGCAAAATGGACATATAATGGAGCCCTATGACAGTTTTAGTAAAGAAATGAAAGAATAGCTATAGACACATAGAATATATATATATATATATATATATATATATATATATATATATATATATATATATATATATATATATATATATATATATATTATTTTTTTTTTTTTTTTTTTTTTCTATGTGTGTGTGTGTGTATTAGGGTGACCGGATCTCATATGGGGGGGGAAAAATGTCAGAATCTTGTTCGTCTGGACCCCACAAAACGATTCCCCTTTCCAGATATTGAGAGAGCCAAAACTTGAGCTCTATCAAACGACGTTAACCCGTGCCGCTCGTCGCTCAAAGTTTGAAAAAATCCAAATTGAGGTATTTTAAGATTTAGGTATTTTGCATAGTCTGTTACAACAACATTGCAGAAATAGCCCTGACCAAATTTTCGAACCATTTGTAGTATTTGAATGCAGAGCTGGTGGGATTATCGTTTTTTGATCCCACCATTACAGACAATGAAAAGTTGTTAATGGCTAATAAATTGCTCAGTAGCACAGATGAACCATCAGAGCACGCTAACCTACATGAGTTGATAATTTTACATAGTTATCTAATCTATTCTAGAGCTTTTGTTAAAGTAGTTTTTGAAACGTCAGAATATAATGATCGGCATTTGCTTACAACTTGCAGGACATATTGCTTTTGTTCTTCATCTTTTGTCAGAAGGTCGTTAAAGGCTTTATCAATTTTACCGCAGGCGGAACGGTGTAAACGCACCCCCCAAAAGAAATTCATGAAACACTGGTTTTTGTTCATTCTGCGTCCCAAAAATCGGAATAAAAAGTGAACAAAAGATGTCACGTGCCCGAAAATGATACCAATAAAAACGTCAACTCGTCCCGCAAAAAATAAGACCTCACATGACTCGGTGGGTCAAAATATGGAAAAATTATAGCTCTCAACAATATGTGTTGATGCAAAAACTATTTTTACAATAAAGTGTGTCTTTTAGCGTGTGACAGCTGCCAAAAATAAAAACCCGCTATAAATAGTAAATCAAACCCCTCGTTATCACCCCCTTAGTTAGGGAAAAATAATAAAATTAAAAGAAAATGTATTCATTTCCATTTTCCCATTAGGGTTAGGGCTGAGATTAGGGTTAGGGGTGTGTTGGGGTTAGGGTTGGAGTTATAATTGGGGGGTTTCCACTGTTTAGGCACATCAGGTGCTCTCCAAACGCAACATGGCATCTGATCTCAATTCCAGCCAATTCTGTGTTGAAAAAGTCAAACGGCGCTCCTTCCCTTCCAAGCTCTGCCATGCACCCAAACAGTGTTTTACCCCCACATATGGGGTATCAGCCTACTCAGGACAAATTGCAAAACAACTTTTGGGGTCCAATTTCTCCTGTTACCCTTAGGATAATGAAAAATTGGGGGCAAAAATATCATTTTTGTGGAAAAAAAATGATTTTATTTATTTTCACGCCCGGGCGTTATAAACTTCTGTGAAGCCCTTGGGGGTTCAAAGTGCTCACCACACATCTAGATAAGTTCCTTAGGGGGTCTAGTTTCCAAAATGGTGTCATTTGTGGGGGGTTTCCACTGTTTAGGTACATTAGGGGCTCTCCAAATGCAACATGATACCCGCAGAGCATTCCATCAAATTCTGCATTCCAAAACATCACTACTTCCCTTTCAAGCCCCGACGTGTGCCTATACAGTAGTTTTCTCCCACATACGGGGTATCGGCGTATTCAGGACAAATTGGACAACAACTTTTGGGGTCCAATTTCTCCTGTTACCCTTGGGAAAATAAAAAATGGGGACTAAAAGATCATGTTTGTTGAAAAAATACGATTTTTTTATTTTCACGCCCGGTCGTTATAAACTTCTGTGAAGCACTGGGGGGTTCAAAGTGCTCACCACACATCTAGATAAGTTCCTTGGGGGGTCTAGTTTCCAAAATGGTGTCATTTGTTGGGGGTTTTCACTGTTTTGGTACATCAGGGGTTTTCCAATCGCGACAAGGTGTCTGATCTCAATTCCAGCCAAAAAAGTTGTTACCCTTGGTAAAATAAAAAAATTGAATCTGAAGTAATTTATTGTGAAAAAAAAAAGTTAAATGTTCATTTTTTTTTTTTAAATATTAAAAAAATTCCTTTGATGCACCTGAAGGGTTAATAAACTTCTTGAATGTGGTTTTGAGCACCTTAAGGGTTGCAGTTTTTAGAATGGTGTCACTTTTGGGTATTTTCTATCATATAGACCCCTCAAAGTGGCTTCAAATGTGATGTGGTCCATAAAAATAAAATGGTGTTGCAAAAATGAGAAATCGCTGGTCAACTTTTAACCCTTGTAACTTCCTAACAAAAAAAAATTTTGGTTCCAAAATTGTGCTGATGTAAAGTAAACATGTGGGAAATGTTAGTTATCAAGTTTTTTGTGTGCCGTATCTCTGTGATTTAAGGGCATAAAAATTCAAAGTTGGAAAATTGCGAAATTTTAAAAATTTTCGCCAAATTTCCATTTTTTTCACAAAAACGCAAGTTATTTGAATGAAATTTTACCACTAACATGAAGTACAATATGTCACGAGAAAACAATGTCAGAATCACCAGGATCCATGGAAGCGTTTCAGAGTTAT
Organism: Dendrobates tinctorius; assembly: GCF_039654945.1. NCBI lineage: Eukaryota > Metazoa > Chordata > Amphibia > Anura > Dendrobatidae > Dendrobates > Dendrobates tinctorius. The sequence goes on along the minus strand of NW_027361960.1, from coordinate 5,910,758 downwards.
TACCTCATAAAGGGACAGTGGTCGGAATTGTAAAAATTGGCCTGGTCATGAACGTGCAAACCACCCTTGGGGGTTAAGGGGTTAAAAGAACTGGAGCAACGTGGAAGGAAAAAATAAACATTTCTCTTTTTTTTTTTTTTTTTTTTTTTCCCACAATTTATTTTTTTTCACAAGGGTATCAGGAGAAAACTAACCACAATATTTGTTGTTAACCAACACAACCCAATACATGTAATTGAGGCAAAAACTCTAAATTCAATTATTACACCAAAAGACATGAGTCTAAATTGCCAAATGTACAAATTTTATTAAATGCAAAAGCATAATATACAATACTCAATACAAAATACAGATAAAATAAGGACACTGCTATCCAAAAAGGGGTGAGCCTATATTGCACAAATGCCAAAAAGCTGTATATACCGATAGATTCAGTGCATAAAGATCTCATACATATGTTAGATGGAGGTTACATCCATGAAAAATACATCTAGTCTAAAAAAGACCTTTCACAGTGAAAGCAGACATTACCAATCACCAAATTCATATGGATTCCTAGGTATACATATTGTACCACTCGGCTAACCAAGTACCTTAACCATGTGACATAAGGGTATAAGTCCAATCAATATTTAAGCAAAAAAAAGATGTTTGCACCAAAGTACTTACATAGTTAAAGTATGGCACTGGCTTCCCTATCGCCCCAACGCGCGTTTCGCTTCTTTCTCCTGAGACGCAGATACCCCATATCTGGGGGAAAACCACTGTTTGGGGCAACATCAGGACTCAGAAAGGAAGGAGCACCTTTTGAATTCTTGAACATAAAATTGGCTGGAATCGAGCGGATGGCATGTCGCGTTTGGAGAGCCCCTGATGTGTCTAAACAGTGGAAACCCCCCACAAGGGACACTATTTTGAAAACTAGACCCCCTTCCCAAGGAACTTATCTAGATGTCTTGTGAGCATTTTGAACCCTCAGGTGCTTTACAGAAGTTTATAACATAGACCTAAGAAAATAAAAACACATTTTTCCCACAAATTTTTTTTAGCCCCACTTTTTTTTTATTTTCTCAAGGGTAACAGTAGAAAATGGACCCCAAAATTAGTTGTGCAAGTTCTCCTGAGTGTCCAAATACCCCATGTGTGGGTGAAAACTACTTTTGAGGCACAGTGCAAACCTAAGAAAGGAGGTGCCAGAAAAGCAGAAACTCCCCCATAAGTGATGTCATTTTACAAATTACACCTCTCAATGAATTTATCTAAGGGTTCAGTGATCATATTGACACAACAGGTGTGTCACAGAAATTTATACTATTGGGTGGTGAAAAAAGAATTATTCCACTAAAATGTTGTTTTACCCCAAAATTTTTAATTTTTTTTTTTCAGCGCTAACCGGAAAAAATGGACCTACCAATACCCTGCATGTAGTCAGGAACTACTTTTGAGGCACAGTGCAAAGCTCAAAAGGGAAGGAGCGCCATATTAGTTTGCAGATTTTACTATTCTGGTTTGCAGGTGCCATGACCCACTGGGAGAGCCCCTGAGGTTCCAGAAGAGCAGAATCCCTCGTAAGTATAAACTTCTCTATGAATTCATCTAAGGGTACAGTGATCATATTGACACCACGGGTGTGTCGCAGGGTTTTATACCATTGGACAGTGCAAAAATAATTGCGTTTTTCCCTTCACCCATGACAGCACCACCTGAGAGAGGGATCCGCCCCGCCAGGACAGGAACCTACTGAGACATAAGGGGCGGCACCTCTCCCCCGCTTCAGTTGGGTTCCTGTTCTGGAAGGAATCCCACTGTGGCGGTGCCTGTCATGGGCGAAGAAAAAGATAAGACCCAGGCCCGTCCCGGCGCGGGAAGAACAGGTAGCTTACCTGTAGCGCCGGCCGTCGGGTCCTGGAAGCGCAGTCCCCGGGGTCCCTGGGGCTCCGGGTTCGTGCGGGCGTGGATGGGATTCCGGTGGCTCCGGGAAGCCCCCACCGCGCCGCCCTCCCCTCGCGCACGCCGCATCTCGATCCCCGTGGTAGGGGAGAGACGCTGGCGTCTTCCGGCCGCTGACGTCAGCGGCGCTTGGAATGCTGGGTGCGCCGGCTGACGTCAGCAGAAGGCGACGGTGTAATGGCGCTGGGTGCGACGCCGGCCGGCTTCTGAAGCGCTGAGCCGGCGGTCACAGGGGGGAGGGGAGGAAGACGCTCACCAGGCGGAGGCATGCAATTTAAAAGGAGGAAGACAGCTGTAGATCGGCGGTGCAAAATGGAGTCCGAGCAGGAACGTTCAGCGTCCCTGCCTCCCTCACAGCCCTCTGGCAGGAAGCATGGAAGCCATTCAAGCAGCAGTCGCCCCAGCCGCAGGTCGGGGCACTCCTCAAGGTCCAAAGAGCGCGGGTCAGGTGCTCCGAGGCAGCCTCCAAGTCCGGTACCCTTGATTACGGGTGGTGAGTGATCTTCGTGAATGTTAACAGTATATTAATAGGGGTTTTTCTATTGTATGCTTCACCCTGTAGGAAAGGCCCAGAAAAGCGGGAAGCAAGAAGAAGAATAGGGATTGTGCTATATGTAAATCTCCCCTAGCAAGAGACTGGCAAAAAGATCTCTGTGCTTCGTGCATTCAGCGGACTATGGCGGAGGAAGCGCCTAGTTTCGCAGCCAATCTAATATCTGCCCTCAGGTCAGAAATGGAAGGCTCAATTAAGTCCTTATTGAAAAAAGGGAAAAAAAGCAGGAAGGATTTCCCTAGTTCCCCCTCAGATTCCGCGTCAGTATCATCTCAGGCGGAAAAATCATCCTCCTCAGACTCCTCAGATAGTGACACAGGGGGTAAGCCATGTTTCCCTGTAGAAGATACAGATGCCCTCCTAAAGGCCATTAGAACCACAATGGGCCTACAGGAAGAAAGGGCGGCTAAAACCCTAGAGGACGTCATGTTTGGGGGGCTTCAGGAGAGGAAAAAACGAACCTTTCCAGTAAACGCGAAAATCCAGGCGCTTATTGAGAAGGAGTGGAAAAAGCCTGAAAAATCGGGGGCCCTTCCATCCGCCTCTAAGAGACGATACCCCTTTGAATACAAGGATACGGAGGTATGGGACAAAGTCCCAAAAATAGATGCAGCGGTGTCCAGATCTTCCAAAAGGTCGGCCCTGCCCTTGGAAGATGCAGGGGTTCTTAGAGACCCGCTGGACAAAAAAGCGGACTCATATTTAAGGCACGCATGGGAAGCGACAGCAGGAGGTCTAAAGCCGGCGATAGCGGGCACCTGCACGGCACGCTCCCTCATGATCTGGCTGCAGCAGTTAGAAGAGAAGCTGGCGTCAAGGGTCCCAAGAGAGAAGATCTTATCAGACATGTATCTCTTGCACGGGGCAGCGGCTTTTTTGGCAGATACCTCGGCGGACTCTATGCAATTGACAGCCAGAGCAGCGTCACTATCAAATGCTGCTAGACGCGCGTTATGGCTTAAGGGCTGTCCGGGTGACCTTCAGTCCAAGGCCAAATTGTGCTCTCTCCCCTGCGATGGTCGATTCCTGTTCGGCAAGAACTTGGACGATATTCTGGAGAAAGCAGGCGATAAGAAAAAAGGCTTCCCCAGATTCCCTATGGATCAGAGGAGACAGCCCTTTCGGAGGGGGAGATTCAATAGAGGGCGTCCTCCCGCTGACAGGAGAAGATGGGAGGATAAAAGAAAGAAAGAATCAGGGTTTATGTTTGGTGGAGGCACCTCCACCTCAAAAAAGTCACCACAATGACGCCGGTATTCCAGTAGGAGGGAGATTGGCACTCTTTTTCCAGGCCTGGGAAAAGATCTCCAATACCTGGATTCTGAGCATCCTAAAAGAAGGCCTGAAAATCCCCTTTATTCGTCAGCCAAAACCCGTGGTCGTCATCACACCTATCAGGAAGATGACCGAAGAACAACTGGCCTTAGAAACAGAAATCCTGAGCCTGATAGACAAGCGGGTACTGTCCGAGGTGCCACGCTTACAGGAAGGAAAGGGGTTTTATTCACCCCTTTTTCTAATAAAAAAAACCGGATCAGTCGTTCAGGACAATCATAAATCTCAGACGCCTCAATCTTTGGATAAGGAACCCGACCTTCAAGATGGAATCAGTGACTACGGCAGTGAAGCTGCTACATCAAGATTGCTTCATGGCCGTAGTCGATTTAAAGGATGCGTATTATCGCATCCCTATCCATCCAGATTACCAGAAATACCTGAGGGTAGCGCTTTATATTCAGGGCACACTAAGGCACTTTCAGTTCAGGGCTCTTCCGTTTGGCATATCCATAGCCCCGAGGGTCTTCACCAAGGTCATAGCGGAAGTGACAGCCTTTCTCCGGATTCACGATACGGTCATAATACCATACCTGGACGATTTTCTTATAGTGGGCAGTTCAGAGGACCACTGTACAGCACAGTTGACTCAGGTGATCAACACCTTGCAAGAATTAGGGTGGATAGTCAATTTCAAAAAATCAAAATTACAACCCTAAAGAAACAGACCTTCCTAGGATTTATACTGGACTCAGAAAGGCAAGAGTGTCTGCTCCCAGAGTCCAAGATAGAGAAGGTACAAAATCTGGCCTTGGCGGGCCGAAACCAACCATGTATGACATTAAGAAAAGCAATGTCCCTACTAGGTACCCTAACATCCTGTATTCCGGCGGTCAGGTGGGCGCAGTTTCACACCCGGCAACTCCAGGGGGAGATACTAAGAACACAAAGATCGCTAAGAGGGCGTTTGGAAGGGAAGCTGGAGCTTTCCTCAAAAACCAGAGACTCTCTCAACTGGTGGTTGAACGGGACAAATCTGACCTTAGGAATACCATGGGACAGACAGGCGACAGATATAATTTTAACAGATGCAAGCTCCTCGGGGTGGGGGGCACACCTAAGGGGCCTCATAGGTCAGGGTTCCTGGACACCTCAAGAAAGGAAGGCATCCTCCAACCTGAGAGAACTGTGGGCAGTGGGCAAGGCCCTAAGCCACTTCATTCCGCTACTCCAGGGTCGAGACGTACGCATCATGTCAGACAACAAGGTAGCAGTGGCATACATCAACCACCAAGGTGGGACAAAATCACACTCCTTAATGGAAGCAGCAACAGACATTCTGAACAGTGCAGAGGAACACCTACACTCCGTGACAGCCCTACACATAAAAGGGGCAGAAAACATAGAGGCAGATTTCCAGAGTCGCAATACCCTGAGGCAAGGAGAATGGGCGCTAAACCGGTCCATTTTTCAAAAGATAATTCAGCTTTGGGGGGAACCGGTGATAGACCTCTTTGCGAACAAGCACAACAGGCAAACAGAAAGGTTCTGCTCTCTAAACCCGAGGGAAAATCCATGGGCAGTGGACTCTTTGCACATCCTGTGGAACTTCAGACTGGCTTACGCGTTCCCCCCCAGTAGCTCTGATCCCAACTGTGGTAAGAAAAATCAGAAACGATCAAGCCAGGGTGATTCTAATAGCTCCATTCTGGCCAAAAAGGCCCTGGTTTGCTCTGCTACGGAAGATGTCCCTCTCCGATCCATGGGTTCTGCCAGAAATCCCGGACCTACTAGCTCAGGGTCCAATATTGCACGCTCAGGTCAAAGGATTCCATCTGACGGCGTGGAATTTGAAAGGTCGCTTTTAATGGATAGGGGGTTCTCCCCTGGGCTGGTGGCCACTCTGCTAAAAAGCAGGAAACCGGTGACTACTAACATCTACGGCAGAACATGGGATAAGTTCCTACAGTTCTTGGGTAAGCCGTTAGGAAAAGAACCCCCGATTAGGGCCATCCTAGAGTTCTTACAATCTGGGTTGCAGATGGGGTTAACAGTAAACACACTTAAGGTTCAGGTGTCGGCACTAGGGGCGCTCTACAATTGCAAACTGGCATCAGATAGGTGGATAGCCAGATTTATTAAATCCTGCCATAGAGCTAAGCCTATTCCAATACCCAGAATAGCCCCCTGGGATTTAAACCTGGTGTTAGAAGCCCTTACAAAAGATCCGTATGAGCCATTACATCAGCTACCCCTAAAGTTCTTGACCCTAAAAACAATCCTGTTAGTAGCCCTCACATCAGCCCGCAGGATAAGCGACTTACAGGCTCTCTCAGTAAATCCTCCTTACACGCAAGTCTTTCAGGATAGGGTAGTTTTAAGAACAGACCCCAGTTATCTGCCCAAGGTAGTATCAGATTTCCATCGGGGTCAGGAAATTATCCTTCCATCCTTTTGCGAAAATCCAAAAAATCTGGGGGAGGAAAAATTCCATAGTCTGGATGTTAAAAGGGCTCTCGTAGAATATATATCTGCCACTAGCCAGTGGAGGAGGTCACAGTCCCTATTCGTAGCTTTTCAGGGTGCCAGGAAAGGCTATGGGGTTTCAAAAGGGACTATTGCTAGATGGATTAGGGAAGCCATTAGTGTAGCCTATTCAGCTAGTGGTATCCCGATTCCTGACGGCATCAAGGCTCATTCCACCAGAGCCGTGGCGACCTCCTGGGCTGAAAAGGCAGAGGTATCAATCGAACAGATTTGTAAGGCCGCTACCTGGGCCTCACCTTCAACCTTCTTTAAGCACTATAGATTAAATCTATCCTCCTCTGCTGACTTAACCTTTGGTAGAAGGGTGCTGCAAGCGGTGGTCCCTCCCTAAGGTGTTTCGAAGTCTCCAAAAATCTCTCAGGTGGTGCTGTCATGGGTGAAGGGAAAACCACCATGGTTACTTATCGGTAGCCGGTTTTTCCGGAACCCATGACAGCACCCGTACATTCCCCCCCCTTTTTTCACTGTATGGGTGTGCACAATTAGTAGGGTGTTTTGAGTGTTGTGGTGTTGGATTAAACATGTAACTAACCGGGAAGTCCTCTCAATGCTCTGTAACCCAACTGAAGCGGGGGAGAGGTGCCGCCCCTTATGTCTCAGTAGGTTCCTGTCCTGGCGGGGCGGATCCCTCTCTCAGGTGGTGCTGTCATGGGTTCCGGAAAAACCGGCTACCGGTAAGTAACCATGGTGGTTTCACCACTAGAATTTTGTTTTAGCCCTAGATTTAACATTCACACAAGTGTGTAAAAATGGCACTATAATTTGTCCCATAATTTCTTTTCAATGTGGTAGTACACCATATGTGGCTGTATAGTACTGATTAGCCACACAGCGAGACTCTGGAGGGACGGAGCGCTGTTTGTAAATGGCACCCCGGTTTTCCCGAGTCTTCGAATATGACCAAGCAGTTCTGTTATACAGGAGGTATCCTAGAGCACAATTTTTTATAGTGGTTTGCAGACTCCATGTACAGAGCCCCTAAGTGCCAGAAGAGCAGAAACAACCCCCCCCCCCAGTGACCCCTTTATGGAAATTATACCCCTTTAGGAATTTATCTACAGGTGTTGTGACGATTTTGACTCCTTGGAAGTTTTCCAGAAGCAAGCAGTAGTGGATATTGCTGAGTGATAATTGCAAACTGCCATTGTAGTGACCAGTACATTGTAGTGCCCATACATTGTGCCCAGCTCGTGCACATGTAGATTAGGCGTTATCTCATCGCCTCAGAAATGCCAAACATGTGGACTCTATATGTGGTTTAGGCACACGGGGGCTCAGAAGTGGAGGGGGCATTTGGATTTGGGAGTACATGACTTGATGAAATTCCTTTGGGGGGTGAGGAGCCATTTTGCTTTTCCGAAACGAGCTTTTGTGCTACCAGTAACGAGGAAACGGCTTATGTTTCTGTTGACAAATGACGGACCTGAGTGAGGACTTACTTTTTTTGTGGATTTAGTTGAAGCTTTTATTGGGCACATTTTACATAACAATTTTGGATCACATTTATCCGGCACTCTGCGCTGAGCATTTACATTGGGCTTTCCAGCTAAATCTCTGAATGATGTGACACATGAAACCCCGAGGGATCCATTCACTAAAATGAGGCAGCATAGTTACTCTGGACTCCGTCTGGCCTCTGTTCAGCATTTTCCTTTTTTTCAGAATTGCACAAAACTGTAGCTGACTGCACTTTAAAGCAATCTTAAAAAGACGGTCCTCTGGATCACAAGTCAGAAGGTGTCCACAGTGCCTCCTTCTGCCTCAATATAGGGAATCTTGCACTGGGGGTTCCATCTGAATCATGTATTTCAGAGATTTACACGGAAGCCCCAATGTAAGCGTTCAGTGCAGGATAAATGTGAGCCGAGCCTTCTACGATCATTGGGAGGCAGAGTGAAAAAATCAACAGCAGGGTGAAGAATTGGTTTTATTTTTTTTACTCCGTTCCGTGCACATTTATCATGTGCTCTGCGCACTCCGCAAGTGCATGCCTCCAGAATCATGGGCTGGGCATAGCGTACTGATCACTACAGTGTACTGGTCACTACAGCGGCAGTTTGCAATTTTCACTCCGCAACATTCCTTGTTTCTGGAAAATACCCATGGAGTCCAAATCGGCACTACACCTGTAGATAAATTCCCCAAGGAGTATCATTTACAAAATGATGTCATTTGAGGGGGATTCTGCGTTTCTAGCAATTAGGGGCTCTGTTTATGGAGTCTGCAAACTGTTCTAGTAAAATCTACTAGCGCTCCGTTCCTCCCGAGTCTCTCCGTATGGCTAAGTAGTACTGTACAGCCACATATGATGTATTACCACGTCCAGTAGAAATCAAAGAAAAAATTATGGTGCCATTTTTACCCACATAATTTTACCTCTATATAAGTCACCAGTGCGACCACACTTAGAATACTGTGTACAGTTCTGGTCTCCGGTGTATAAGAAAGACATAGCTGAACTGGAGCGGGTGCAGAGAAGAGCGACCAAGGTTATTAGGGAACTGGGGGGTCTGCAATACCAAGACAGGTTATTACACTTGGGGTTATTTAGTTTGGAGAATCGAAGGCTTAGGGGTGATCTTATTACAATGTATATAAATATATGCGGGGACAATACAAAGACCTTTCTAATGATCTTTTTACTCTTAGAGCTGTGACGGGGACAAGGGGGCATCCTCTACGTCTGGAGGAAAGAAGGTTTAAGCATACTCACAGACGCGGATTCTTTACTGTACGAGCAGTGAGACTATGGAACTCTCTGCCATATGATGTTGTAATGAGTGATTCCCTACTAAAATTTAAGAGGGGACTGGATGCCTTTCTTGAAAAGTATAATATTACAGGGTATATACACTAGTTTCCTTAGTGTTGCGTTGATCCAGGGAGCTAGTCTGATTGCCGTATGTGGAGTCGGGAAGGAATTTTTTTCCCGAATGTGAAGCTTACTGTTTGCCACATGGGTTTTTTTTGCCTTCCTCTGGATCAACATGTTAGGGCAAGTTAGGATAGGATATGGGTTGAACTAGATGGACTTAAAGTCTCCCTTCAACCTTAATTACTATGTTACTATGTTACTTCTTTTGTGAAAATGTAAAATCTGGGACTACAACATTTTAGTGGTAAAAATATAATTTATTCTTTCTTCACTGCTCAATGGTATAAAATTCTGTGAGGCATAAAGTCTTCTAATCACTTACACCGCATGGCATCATGTCACCCCCAAACCATAACAGTAAAATCTGCACTATCATAGGAGGCTCCTTCCCGTCTTGACTTTGCGCTGTGCCTGAAAAGTATTTCCTATTTACGTGAATTGTATTGGCGCACTCGGGAGAAATTTTTTGAATCAGATCTTTTTTATTAAACATTCAGGAATCAATACAGAAAGAATATGACATCTTATATAGCTAGTAAAAATTACATTGAGAGCAGATATTATTTAAAGGGTAAAACTCTTCCTGTATAAGAATAAATAAAAAGAAGAAATCTCAAAACACAGATATTTGCATAAAATTGAGCCTATAAACAACATGGCTCCACAAATAAACAAAAATCAAAATTATACATCAGTGCCTCATTTCAGCGGGAAAACCATCCCCGCCAGCCGCGCCACTCCGCATCATATTTCGCCCCCCCCCCCGCCCCCCACGGATATCAGGTCCAATCCACCCCAGCCCCCTCCCACCGCGCCACTCAAAATCTACTTCGCCACAAAGGGCACTAGACTTTATTTTCACCCCCCAAGCATCCCCTCTTTGCAAGCACAACAGCAACTGGTCCAACATCGCATCCCATACCAGTGCGCCCGAGGGGAGACCCGGTGACTCCATCCATGGCTGCCAAATTTTGTAAAACTTTCTTAATGCATTTCTTTTTAAATAAGCCCCCCTTTCCAATCTGATGACATTATTTAGTTTATTTTTAATCTCTGACAATGTTGGTGGCATAGGATCCAACCAATGATATGCAAGTATCTTTCTTGCCTGATACAGGATGCGTGCTATTCCCAGGGCCACTGCAGAGTCCGGGTCAACCCCCTCCTCCCACAAATTCAACAAACATAGACGAGGTGACGGTCGTATTGTGATATGGTATACTTGGGCTATGAGTCCCAGGGTCTGCCTCCAGAAATCCCCAATGTGCCCGCACTCCCACATAACATGCATCAAGTGGGCATCATCCTGCCCACACCTAACACATTGTGTATTGGGCCTAAGTCCCATTTTAAATAATAAGCTGGGTGTTTTATATACCCTGTGAATGAGATATATTTGCGAAAGCCGCTGGCACTCAGAAACCGCCATTTTAGGGACCTGTTCTAGAATATCGGACCACTGGTCCTCCGTCAGGGGGCCAACGTCCCGTTCCCACTTATTCTTAGCAGCAGTCAGTGGATATGTCTCCAGATGGGCAGGCAATAATCTTTTATATAATTCAGAGATAAGTCCCCTAGAAGACTCAGATGTAAGTAGCATATGTAGTGTTTGATTATGTGTCACTATCACCGGATTTGTCCTTCTCTGTTTTTCCAATGCATGTCTTAGCTGTAAGTACTGATAAAAGAAGACGTGAAATTCTGTTCTCAATTGTTCAAAACTCTTAAGAGTATTATTTTGCAAAATTTGTGACACCAGATAAATCCCTTTATCTTCCCATCTTCCGAACCCCACCAGCTTTTTGATCTCTTGCAAATCCGGATTTCGCCACAATGGCCACAATTCCGTAGGCCCATTTATCTTCAAAAGAGACTTACCCCTATCCCACACCTTGAAAATCATAGCCAACGTGGGGTATCGTGCCCCATTTATCTGCCGTCTTCCCACCTCCAACCGGCACCCTGGATATTTCCATACCGATCCTTCCCTCACAATATCACCACCATTGTCACACGCCCCGTCTCTACCCCAACCCTTAAGATGTTGCATCTGGGAGGCTATAAAGTATATGAATGGGTTTGGCACCGCCAATCCTCCCTCCCTCCTTCCCTCGCTGCAGTATCTCCAAGCGAATCCTAGCCTGTTTTTTCTTCCAAATTAATTCCCGGAATAATGTATTTATTTTTGCAAAAAAGTCCCTACAGATCCACACCATAGAATTATGCATCAAATATAATAATTGTGGCATCATTACCATTTTGATTAAGTTAGATCTACCAATATTCGACAACGGCAGGCGACACCAAGTATGTACTTTTGCTCTAAATCGCTGCAACTGGGGCTCCAGATTCAGAGCCCGAAAATCCTTCGGGGCAGGACTAACAATTATACCCAGATACTTAAACCTCCGAACTACAGGGACCGGTATCTGCAAATCTGAGAAATCCGCCGGGAGAGGGTCTATCGGCATTAAAGCTGATTTGGACCAATTAATCCGAAGACCAGACCTCAGCCCAAATTCTCGAATGACCTCCATTGCCGGCAAAATCGAGTAATGTACCTTATCTAAATATAGAAGTAAATCATCCGCGTACAATGATATCCTCAACTCCACAGTTCCACATCTGAATCCCATTATTTCTCTGGACTTCCGAATTGCAACTGCCAATGGCTCCACCGCAGTAGCAAATAGCAAGGGCGATAGCGGGCACCCCTGTCTAGTACCTCTCCCAAGAGGAAAAGACTCAGAGACCCTGCCATTATTCCCAACCTTCGCCACCGGCGAGCCATACAACAGCCTCACCCAATTTATAAATCTGTGTCCAAAGCCCATTTTCCGAAGTACCGCCCACAAAAAAACCCACTCCAAACTATCGAACGCCTTAGCGGCGTCTAAGGACAAAATTGCTCTTCCCCCCAACTCCCCAGAACTATGTTGAATCCCCAAGTATAGTTTCCTAAGGTTCATAGATGTGGCTCTGCCTGGGATAAATCCCGTCTGATCCTTCTGTATAACAGATGAGATAACTCGGGACATCCTATTGGCGAGTACCTTGGCCAATAATTTAACATCTGTTGATAATAGGGAAATCGGGCGATATGAATCCGGAACCTCTGGATCCTTTCCGGGCTTTAACCCCTTCCTGACATCCGACGTACTATCCCGTCCACGGTACCCGGGCCCGTATGACCGTGGACGGGATAGTACGTCTACCGCGATCAGCGGCGCCCACGTGGTGAGCGCCGCTGATCGCGGCCCGGTGTCAGCTGATTATCACAGCTGACACCCGGCACTATGTGTCAGGGGCGGTCACGGACCGCCCCCGACACGTTAACCCCTTGCACACCGCGATCAAACATGATCGCGGTGTACCGGGAGTTAAAGGGAAGCATCGGCAGGGAGGGGGCTCCCTCCGTGCTTCCCTGAGCCCCCCACGGCAGCGCAATGTGCAGCGCTGCTGCGGGGGGCTCCTATCCTCCAGGCCCCCGAATCCAAGATGGCGACGGGGGCCTTCGGGGACCTGAGGAAGCTGGCTTCCTCAGTGCCTGCAAAGCGCAGGCAAGAGGAAGTCTGCTTCAATGCCTGTGACAGATTGCTGATCTGTCACAGTGATCTGTGATGTGACAGATCAGCGATCTGTCACAGGACAGTGATGTCCCACCTGGGACAAGGTAATAAAGTAAAAAAAATAAATAAAAAAAAATGTAAAAATAAATTAAAAAAAATCGCCAAATAAATTAGTAAAAAAAAAAAAAAAATATTCCCCAATAAATTCATTTTTTGAAAATAATAATAAAAAAAAAACAATAAAAGTACACATATTAGGTATCGCCGCGTCCGTAATGACCCGCCCTATAAAACTGTCCCATTAGTTAACCCTTTTAGCGAACCCCTTAAAAAATAAAAATAAAAAACGAAGCAAAAAATAATGATTTATTATCATACCGCCAAACAAAAAGTGTAATAACGCACGATCAAAAAGACGCATATAAATATCCATGGTACCGCTGAAAACGTCATCTTGTCCCGCAAAAAACGAGCTGCCACACAGCATCATCAGCAAAAAAATAAAAAAGTTATAGCTCACAGAATAAAGCGATGCAAAAATAATTATTTTTTATATAAAATAGTTTTCATTGCATAAAACCGACAAAAACATAAAAAAAGACCTAAATGAGGTATCGCTGTAACCGTACTGACCCGAAGAATAAAACCGCTTTATCAATTTTACTGCACGCGGAACGGTGTAAACGCACCCCCCCAAAAGAAATTCATGAAACGCTGGTTTTTGTTCATTCTGCGTCCCAAAAATAGGAATAAAAAGCGATCAAAAAATGTCACGTGCCCGAAAATGGAACCAATAAAAACGTCAACTCGTCCCGCAAAAAATAAGACCTCACATGACTCAGTGGGTCAAAATACGGAAAAATTATAGCTCTCAAAATGTGGTGATGCAAAAACTATTTTACAATAAAAAGCGTCTTTTAGCGTGTGACAGCCACCAAACATAAAAACCGCCATAAATAGTAAGTCAAACCCCCCGTTATCACCCCCTTAGTTAGGGAAAAATAATAAAACTAAAAAAAAAGTATTTATCTCCATTTTCCTGTTAGGGTAAGGCTGTGTGCACACGCTGCGGATTAGGTGCGGATTCATCCGCGCAGATTTTTTAAAATCCGCAGGTGAAACCGCAGGTCAAAAGACCTGCGGTTTTACCTGCAGATTGCTCTGCGGTTTTGTCCTGCGGTTTTTCATCTCCTCAATAGAGGAGATGGCAAACCGCACGAGAATCCGCAGAAAGAATTGACATGTCAATTCTTTCTGCGGATTGAAAACCGCAGATAATCCGCGCGGAAAATTCCGCACCGTCTGCACTGCGGTTTTTGATTCCCATAGGGAATCATGGTACTGGGGTCCGCAGCAGCCAAAACCGCTGCGGAACCGCAGCAAAATCCGCAGCGTGTGCACAGCCTTAGGGTTAGGGCTAGGGTTAGGGCTAGGGTTAGGGCTAGGGTTAGGGCTAGGGTTAGGGCTAGGGCTAGGGCTAGGGTTAGGGCTCAGATTAGGGTTAGGGGTGTGTTGGGGTTAGGGTTGGAGTTATAATTGGGGGTTTCCACTGTTTGGGCACATCAGGGGCTCTCCAAATGCAACATGGCGTCTGATCTCAATTCCAGCCAATTCTGAGTTGAAAAATTCAAATGGTGCTCCTTCCCTTCCAAGCTCTGCCATGCGCCCAAACAGTGTTTTACCCCCACATGTAGGGTATCAGCCTACTCAGGACAAATTGCAAAACAATTTTTGGGGTCCAATTTCTCCTGTTACCCTTAGGAAAATAAAAAATTGGGGGCAAAAATATCATTTTTGTGGAAAAAAATGATTTTTTTATTTTCACGTCCGAGTGTTATAAACTTCTGTGAAGCACTTGGGGGTTCAAAGTGCTCACCACACATCTAGATTAGTTCCGTGGGGGGTCTAGTGTCCAAAATGGGGTCACTTGTGGGGAGTTTCCGAGCCCCGACGTGTGTCCATACAGTAGTTTAATCCCACATATGGGGTGTCAGCGTACTCAGGCCAAATTGGACAACAACTTTTGGGGTCCAATTTCTCCTGTTACCCTTGGGAAAATGAAAAAATTGGGGACTAATTGATCATGTTTCTGGAAAAAATACGATTTTTTTTATTTTCATGCCCTGGCATTATAAACTTCTGTGAAGCCCTTGGGGGTTCAAAGTGCTCACCTCACATCTAGATAAGTTCCTTAGTGGGTCTAGTTTTCAAAATGGGGTCATTTGTGGGGGGTTTCCACTGTTTAGGTACATTAGGGGCTCTCCAAACGCAACATGACACCCGCAGACCATTCCATCAAAGTCTGCATTCCAAAACGTCACTACTTCCCTTCCGAGCCCCGACGTGTGCCCATACAGTAGTTTTCTCCCACATATGGGGTATCAGCATACTCAGGACAAATTGGACAACAACTTTTGGGGTCCAATTTCTCCTGGTACCCTTGGGAAAATAAAAAAATGGTGACTAAAAGATCATGTTTGTGGAAAAAATACGAATTATTTATTTTCACGCCCGGGCATTATAAACTTCTGTGAAGCACTGGGGGGGTCAAAGTGCTCACCACACATCTAGATAAGTTCCTTAGGGGGTCTAGTTTCCAAAATGGTGTCATTTGTGGGGGATTTCCACTGTTTTGGTACATCAGGGGTTTTCCAAACGCGACATGGTGTCCGATCTCAATTCCAGCCAAAAACGTCAAATGGCATTGCTTCCCTTCCGAGCTCTGCCATGCGCCCAAATAGTGGTTTACCCCCACATGTGGGGTATCAGCGTACTCAGGACAAATTGCACAATAACTTTTAGGGTCCTGTTACCCTTGGAAAAATAAGAATTGAGGGTGAAAAGATCATTTTTGTGGAAAAAATATGATTTTTTAATTGTATGGCTGTATGTTATAAACTTCTGTGAAGCCCATGGGGGTTCAAAGTTCTCACCACACATCTAGATAAGTTCCTTAGGGGGTCTAGTTTCCAAAATGGTGTCATTTGTGGGGGGTTTCCACTGTTTTGGTACATCAGGGGTTTTCCAAACGCGACATGGTGTCCGATCTCAATTCCAGCCAAAAACGTCAAATGGCATTGCTTCCCTTCCGAGCTCTGCCATGCGCCCAAATAGTGGTTTACCCCCACATGTGGGGTATCAGCGTACTCAGGACAAATTGCACAATAACTTTTAGGGTCCTGTTACCCTTGGGAAAATAAAAATTGGGGTGAAAAGATCATTTTTGTGGAAAAAATATGATTTTTTAATTGTACCGCTGTATGTTCTAAACTTCTGTAAAGCCCTTGTGGGTTCAAAGTTCTCACCACATATCTAGATAAGTTCCTTGGGGGGTCTAGTTTCCAAAATGGGGTCACTTGTAGGGGGTTTCCACTGTTTAGGTACATCAGGGACTCTCCAAACGTGACATGGCGTCCGATCTAAATTCCAGCTAATTTTGCATTGAAAAAGTAAAACGGCGCTCCTTCCATTCTGAGCTCTGCCATGCGCCGAAACAGTGGTTCCCCCCCACAAATCAGGTATCAGCGTACTCAGGACAAATTGCACAATAAATTTTGCAGTCCAATTTCTCCTGTTACTCTTGGTAAAATAAAAAAAATTGAACCTGAAGTATTTTTTTTGTGAAAAAAAGTTAGATGTTCATTTCTTTTTAAATATTCAAAAAAATTCCTGTGACGCACCTAATGGGTTAATAAACTTCTTGAATGTGGTTTTGAGCACCTTAAGGGGTTCAGTTTTTAGAATGGTGTCACTTTTGGGTATTTTCTATCATATAGACCCCTCAAAGTGGCTTCAAATGTGATGTGGTCCTAAAAATAAAATGGTGTTGTAAAAATGAGAAATCGCTGGTCAACTTTTAACCCTTATAACTTCCTAACAAAAAAAAATTTTGGTTCCAAAATTGTGCTGATGTAAAGTAAACATGTGGGAAATGTTATTTATCAAGTTTTTTGTGTGCCGTATCTCTGTGATTTAAGGGCATAAAAATTCAAAGTTGGAAAATTGCGAAATTTTCAAAATTTTTGCCAAATTTCCATTTTTTTCACAAATAAACGCAAGTTATTTGAATGAAATTTTACCACTAACATGAAGTACAATATGTCACGAGAAAACAATGTCAGAATCACCGGGATCAATGGAAGCGTTCCAGAGTTATGACCTCATAAAGGTACAGTGGTCAGAATTGTAAAAATTGGCCCGGTCATGAACGTGCAAACCACCCTTGGGGGTGAAGGGGTTAATATTAAAACTATCAAAGCTTCCCTCATAGATGGCGGGAGGACCCTCTGCCTTTCAGCCTCTTCAAATACCTTAAGTAGCTTAGGTAGCAGTAAGGGTGCATAGGTTTTGTAAAACTCGCCAGGCAGGCCATCCATTCCTGGAGCCTTTTCATTTTGCATCTGACCAAGCGCCTCCTCCAACAGGATGTCCCGATCCAATGAATCCCTATCGCTATCAGCCAATGCAGGGAGAGAGAGAGCATCCAGGTACTGCTCAATCTCAGTCTCCGTGAGACTGCAATCTGATGTGTATAGTCGCATATAATACCTCCTTATCTCACTCACTATGTCCGCACTGTCTGTCACAGGACCACCCGAGTCCGTTTTTAGCCTATTGGTATATGAAGATCCGTCCTGTGCTCTAATGACCGTGGCCAATAAATGTCCTACTCCCTCCCCCTCTATAAAATATTTTTGTTTGAGGAAATAACGTTTATTTGCTGCCGCCGACATGAGGTTTTCCCTGAGCGACCCCTGTGCCTTCTCCAAAGCTTTTTTAGTTTCCTCTGTCGGGTTGAGTATCACCGCAGCCTCCGCAACAGACACCTCCTGGATCAGACTCTGGGTGTAGCGTCTATTTTGGCTTTTCCGTGTGCATATTTCTCTAATATATAAGCCCCTGACATAGGCTTTCATGGAATCCCAGACTATGTGTGATGATGCAGAGTACTCATTAAGTTGAAAATATTCTAGAATGGCATCATGCAAAGATCCCCCTATAAGCTGGATCCAGAAGGGATTAAGCTTCCAGATAGGTCTAGATAGGGTGAGGGGGGGTCCCCATGAAAGTGTGACATGTAGCGGCGAGTGATCAGATACACTTCTAGGCAGGTAGGCCACCCCTCGTACATATGGGGTCATGAGTGTATTCCCAATGGCCAGGTCTATCCGTGACATAGCGTGGTGGGAGCTAGAGTAGCAGGAAAACTGTCTGGCTGTGGGGTTTTGGACACGCCAAAGATCTACCATACCCAGCTCCACTAACGTTCTAGCAAATGAGGTTGAGGCTGCATCTTCTGATATGTTTCCCGAATGCAACTTATCCAAATAGGGATGCAAATATGTATTAAAATCTCCTATTAGAAGAGTCGGCGCAGGGGGAAAGGAACCCAAAATAGACAAGATTCTTTTTACTGGTTCGACTGAATAGGGCGGGGGGATGTATATGGCAACCAAAATAAATTGTATACCGTATAACGTGCAAAGCAAACATACAAATCCGCCCCCAGGGTCAACCACTGATTTAGTACATGAGAAGGGGATGGACCTGTGCACCAGCACACTGACACCCCGCGCATGGGTCGAGTACGTGGAATGATATTCATGTGAAACCCATCCCTTTCTTAGCCAATGAATATTATCTTTCACCATGTGGGTCTCAGACATACACAGGATAGCCGGGAGAAATTTCTGCATATTAGTAAATATAGCACATCTCTTATTTGCATCCCCGAGCCCCCTAACATTCCACGCTACAATATTAAGTGATATCGCCATAAGAGCAGACTAAAAAATGAGAAATCGGAGCATACTCCACTCCCGAGGGAGAGAAGCAATCTCCACCATCCCTCAGTACAATGAATTGGGTGACACGGCTGACGCACATCACATCCCACAGAACAATTAGGGAATACAACAACAAACGAAAAAAATAAAGGAGGGAGAGGGAGCACTGCACACCAGTGCACAGCGCCCCTACCCCCAAACACAAGTGTAACTTGCACATTTCTCTCAAATAGAGAGAATCAGGGCTAGAAAACTCGCCCAGAGTCAACGCAGGGAGAAGGGTCCACAGCTTGTCACTGTAACGAGTGTCCACAGCAATCCGGTCAGCTCCCGCCCTGAATCCGAAATGGAATGAACAGTAGTAATTATACCAGCATAGCGTCCTAGACAAAAAGGAGTAACAACACCTAGTGGCGAAAAAAGGGAGAACTTCAAGTATTCTTCCTCCTCGTGGACCTCTCATTAATATCCAGCCAGGACAGCGCCATTCCCGCCGTATCAAAAAAGTGCGTTTCTCCATTCACATCAATCCGCAGTCTAGCAGGGTACATCATGGAATACGTCACCTGTAAGTCACGTAGGCGTTTTTTAATCTCAATAAATTGCGCCCTTTTACGCTGCACCTCCAGGGAAAAATCAGGGAAAATGGAGACTTTCCTCCCATTAATAGCAAGTTCCTTAATGTCTCTGGATCTGCGCAGGATAGCATCTCTATCTTTAAAGTGTAGGAGCTTGAGCAAGATGGGACGCGGGGGTGCTCCCGGCGGGGGGGCACGCGTAGGGACCCTGTGTGCTCTCTCAATAGTAAAGAATGGGGACAAAACATCTTTACCAAAGGTGTCCATTAGCCATTTTTCAAAAAAGCCAAGTGAGTCAGTCCCCTCCGTCCTCTCCGAAACCCCCACCAGTCGCAGATTACTTCTACGGGAGCGGTTCTCTAAATCATCCACCTTGTTCAGCAGTATTGTAATATTTTGCGTGGCTTTTCCCAGCTCCCGTGTTATTGGTGGCAATTTATCCTCCGTCGCACCAACACGCTCCTCCAGTTCCCCCACCCTGGCAGTCACCCCCCGCAGCTCTTGTTTAATACAGGCCATGACCTTGGTGATAATCTCCATTTGATTACTTAGAGTGGCCAGTGTGGTATTGCAGGAGTTAATTGCTGCGAGGATTTCTCCCAGCATTTCTCCCAGCGTGGGCTCAGCAGTCACAGACTCCGGCTGTTCCCCATCCCCCACTCCTTCCTCCTCCAGCACAGGCCCCTGTGTCTGCACGTGTCGGGCTGAAGGGGGGCCCAGTTTACTCACTGTTCCCTCCCTGGAGAGATGATCCTCCAGCTCCACGCTGCATCCAGCATCTGCCTCAGTCTGTGCACTGGGCGATCGAGCAGCAGCAGGAGGCACCCTTGCATATCGTTCCAGCCTGCCAGCAGCTCCCATCGCTCCACTACCGGCCGACTTGTTGTTTGCTGGCGCCATCCTGGATGTAGCAGAGGCGCGCCCCGGCGTCTCCTTATCTTTTTTACTGCTGCGGTTCGACATGGCCCAAGGATCCTCCGCTGTCTAAACGCCCAGGGAGATATTGCAGCCCTCCAGGTCAGTGGGACTCGTCAGCAGTGCCGGTAATCAGGATTTATTGTCGGATCAGGGCAGGAGCTCTCTCACTCCACGTCCTCCCTACATGAGGTCCAGGCCACGCCCCCCGGGAGAAATTTTTACAAAAAACTGAGGTCTTTTTTTTCTTACTAGCCCTAACATTAAATTAAAACATTTTAGTGGTAAAAATGTAATTATTCATTCTTCCCCGACGAATTGTATAAATATCTGTGAGACACATGTGGTGTCAATATAGTTTGCAAAATGAGTTCACATATAGGGGGCTTCTGTTGTTCTGGCACCATAGGGGCTCTGCCAATGTGACCTTACACCCTCAAACCATTCCAGCAAAATCTGAACTCCAATATGGCGCCTCTTCCCTTCTGAGCTTTGCACTGTGCCTCAAAACTAATATTCCCCCACATATGGGGTATCTGCGTACTCGGGAGAAATTGCACAACAAATTGTATGGTGCAATTTCTCCTGTTACCCTTATGAAAATGCAATATTTTGTGCTAAAAACATTTGTGAAGAAAAATTTGATTTTTTTTTTTTTTTTTAATTTTTACGTCTCAACGTTATAAACTTCTGTGAAGCACATGAGGGTTCAGTGTGCTCACCACACATCTAGATCAGTTCCCTGTGGGGTCTAGTTTCCAAAATGGTGTCACTTGTGGGGGATTTTCACTGTTTAGGCACATCAGAGGCTCTCCAATTGGGACATGGTATCCTCCCATTGTTTCAGCAAATTTTGCATTCAAAAAGACAAATGGCGCTCCTTCCCTTCCAATATCTGCCATACTCCCAAACAGTGGTTTTCTCACTCATATGGGGTATTGGCAAATTACACAACACATTTTGGGGTCCATTTTTTCCTGTTACCATTGTCAAAATAAAAAATAAAAAAGGATCTGTAAAGTAAAGTAAATTTTCGTGGAAAAAATGTTCATTCCCCCCCCCCATATTTCAAAAATTCCTGTGAAGCACCTGGAGAGTTAGTAAACTTTTGAATGTGGTTTGGAGCACCTTGAGGGGTGCTGTTTTTAGAATTATTTCACTCTTGGGTATCTTCTATCCTATAGACCCCTCAGTCACTTCAAATGTGATGTGGTCCCTAAAAAACAAAATTTTGTTATAAAAGCGAGAAATCACTGGTCAACTTTTAACCCTTATAACTTCCTAACATAAAAAAAAAATTGGTTCCAAAATTATGCTGATGTAAAGTAGACATGAGGGAAATGTTACATATTAAGTATTTTGTGTGACATATCTCTCTGATTTAAGTGCATCAAAATTCAATTTGGAAAATTATGAAATTTTCAGAATTTTCGCCAAATTTCTGTTTTTTTTTCACAAACGCAAGTCATATCAGAGAATTTTTACCACTATCACAAAGTACAATCTGTCAAGAAAAAACATTCTCAGAATCATCCCGTGATCCTTTACCTCATAAAGGGACATTGGTCAGAATTGTAAAAATTGGCCTGGTCATTAATGTGGTTAAAGGGTTAGTCCACAACCCAAAGGTAAATTTCAATGAATAAATCTTTAAAAATGAATAACTTTTGTAATTTAAGTCATGGTAAAATTTGCCCTGAAATGAAGCAGGGGGTTGGGCTCTGGGTCATCCCGACATTCTCCTTTGTCGTCCTGAAACGAAAAGTCATCACTGACACCCGTTTCAGATGGTGCCCTAGAACAAGGCAGAGTGGCGAAACGTGCGTTACGGCAGGCACCAACACACACAAGGTAATTTGTTTATTGTACTTGATGTGCAATATGCTTCTGTTGTTTTCCCTACTTTAAGTCTTTTCTTTTTGAATTAAGACAGTGTATGTAGTATATGGGAGGTTTACTTTGTAACATAATCTGTACAGCCTCTTTCTAGTTATCGCTAAGTGGTGCCACCTTGTGGTTTCTCAATTTTTCATATACACATTTTTTCATAGTCATAGTTTATACTTTTTTTTATTGGTTTTCATGTACATTTTTTCGTATGATGTAAAGGTGCTAAATAGTGATGAGCTAATGTGCTCGTATAAGGCGTTATCGAAACATGCGCGTGTGCTAAGAGTGTTTTACACAGCCGCAGCGCATACAGGGATTGTCTAACAAACAGGCGATCCATGCATGTGTTGCGGCTGTCGATCAGCCACAAGACATGCAGCCATGGGACTCGAGCATATTTTTCGAGCATGTCGAAGACTATCTGGTGGCAACACGAGCATTATCTGAGTGGGGGACGGACAGATTGAACCTCTTAAAGGGGTTAAAAACAATACAGCAGTGGCCTGCTTAAATCACCAAAGAGTGGGACCAAGTCAGGTTCATTAATGACAGAGGTAAAAAAATAAATAAATTTCCATATAGGGATAAAACCTTTTGTTCTATCAGGCCAACACTTAAGGGAGTCAGATAACGTTATTGCCGACTACCATTTGCTCAGTCAAGGGGAGTGGAATTTTACATTATTTGTGCAGGTTCCATCTTGCGGCATGGGATATATTTTGGCACAATTTTGTGTGCATTGGTCACACATTCTATTCATGACCTGGGTGCAATTTTTGGTACCCTTTTGAGATTTTGTATGGTGCCGTTATATATGGCAATCGTGGCTGGCATGTTTATTGGTTGTATCCTCCCTGGAGGCTGTTTATCTTGAGTCTTTTAGATTGTTGTGATCCTAGTATCTTGGCATGTTATGGGGGGCATTACGGTGGGATTATAAGTATTACGTTGATATAAATGCACTTTATTATTATGCCCTCCTTTCCATTTAGGTATGACATGCATATGACTCATTTTTCACTTTCTGTACAGATCAGGGTTAACGGTGGGTTTGTCATGTTTGTGTTTTTATATGTTTTTAAACAGTGTTTTTAATAAAGCTCCTTTTGCAATTATACATATTGGTGGTGTGCATTTCCCTTTTTGGTCCTTGTTTTTTCTCCTTTTTTGCTTTAGATTACCATGTGACCATTAATTTGCACCCCCGCTATTTGATACTTTGTTCAATACTAGCTGTGCGCCCTTTTTTTTTTTTTTTCTATATTTTAAGGCTTATATCCTCAGTAGGTTTATTTAGCCTCCCTTTTGTTGGTTCAACATAAAATAAAGCCTCATTTTCACCTAGACCAGTAGCTGGTCCTAGGGTACCCCTTAAGGTCTGAATTTTGTTTTGAATGCTCTTACAAAGACCCCTTTTGAACCTATATCATCTGCTACTGTTAGGGTGCATACACTAAAAACAATACTTTTAGTACCGCCAACTTTGGCTAGACCGGTGAGTGAGTTGCAGGCTAACTGTCTTTTACAAATATCTGAGGATAGGCTAATATTAAGACCTTCCAAAAGTAAATTCTAGGTTTCAAAGGGGTTAGGAAATGATTCTTCCTTTTTTTTTGACACACAGAAAACCCAAGGTGAAATAGCTTTTAATTTCCTGGACATCAGAAGGTGTCACCTGAGATATCTTGTAGTAAGAAGTCACTTTAGAAAGTCCTCAGCCAAGTTTATTCTTTACCAGGGCCCAAATTGGGGTAGAGGGGGCTACTAAGTCCACGATCGCTAGATGGGTTAGGATAGCCTATTCTACCTTTGACTGGGATCTTGGGTGGAAAGAGCTAAAACCTCCATTGATCAAAT
Organism: Dendrobates tinctorius; assembly: GCF_039654945.1. NCBI lineage: Eukaryota > Metazoa > Chordata > Amphibia > Anura > Dendrobatidae > Dendrobates > Dendrobates tinctorius. The sequence continues at coordinate 5,886,963 of NW_027361960.1, read as the reverse complement.
CTGCAAGGCAGTCTGTTTGTCCCCTTCCACCTTCTTTAAGCACAACAGGTTCGATCTGGGGCTCTCTGATCTTTCATTTGGAAAAAAGTTACTTCCTGTGGTGGCCCCTCCCTAGTGAGTTTTTCTGTGCTGTAATGTTAAGCCTTGTTAGACCATGCTCCTAGTATGGTCTAATGGGCCACCGTAGCTGACAGTAAAGGAGGTAATTATTTGGCCTCCTGCTGTGATGGCAACCATCAGTCCCCCGTGATGACGTCTCAGGGATGCCGATCAGTGGAAGAGCCAGCCCCCTCCCAACCGTCTAAATGTGATCACCATGGATCGCATAATTTAAAGGGTTAAAAAGACAAGGGCGATGCGCAGTGGAGCTTTGCAATCACTTAAGCAGGCACAACGATCACCATGATGTATTGCTTTGTCTATTTGCGGGTGGCGTTGTCAGGAAGGATTTAAGTAAACCTTAAGTATTTCAAGTTTAGGCAATGTGCACACTTCTGGAATTCCTCATATTTTATGCGTTTTTGCCTCGTTTTTTTGCCGTGAAAACGCGGCGTAAACGCTGCCAAATGCATAAAATAAGCAACCCATTGTATTCAATGGCATTTCACACATGCTGTGCTATTGCTCCGTATTTTTCCGTGGCAAAATCGCATCGCGGAAAAATACGCAGCATGCTCATTCTTTGTGTGGAGTGTGTGGAATCGTGAAAATTCCGCACACATAGGAATGCATTTTTGTGCTTACTTTCCGCATGTGGCTATGGCCACCATTCGCAAAGTAAACGGAAAATGTGCGGATGGTACCCACGGTCTGGAGGAGAGGAGACTGTCCTCCAGGCTTTGGGTACCATATTCCTGTAAAAAAAAGAATTAAAATAAAAAATCGCGTTATTCTCACCTTCCGGCGTCCATAGGCATCAGCGATGCTCCCGCCAACTCCCGTTCCCAGCGATGCCTTGTGACAATGATCTTTGATGACGTAGCATCATGCGAAACCGCTATGTCATCAAAGGTCGTTGTCGCAAGGCATCGCTGGGAACGAGACTTGTCGGGAGCATCGCGAGGATCGGGAAGGCTGCATGGGTTGCCGGAAGGTGGGAAAATCACAATTTTTTTATTTTTAACTTTATATCTTTTACTACTGATGCTTCATACGCAGCCTCAATAGTAAAAAGTTGGTCACACTAGTCAAACACTATGTTTGACGAGTGTGACCTACCTGTCAATCAGTTTTCCAAGCGATGCTACAGATCGCTTGGAAAACGCTAGTATCTACCAGCTAATTACGCTTGCAAAACGCCAGTTTATCGCGGGTATTACGCATGTGGAATTCTAGCGTATTTCCAGCGGCAGGGAGTTGCGGAATTCCCACGGAAATTTCCGTGGCAAATCCGGAACGTGTGCACATAGCCTTAAAGTTGCTAAATTTCAATAGTTTTCATCAAATCTTGGGTATTTTCATACAAAGAAGCAAAACATATTGACCTAAATTTACCTCCAATGTGTGATGAAAAACATTTTCCGCGTGGCTGGGATATATGTTGATGCGTTATTACCACATAGTGACACTGGTCAGTTTTGAAATACGGGTAAAGAGTGTACATTTTAACCGTTTAGTGACACAGCCAGTGTGGTGTATGTAAAGCTCTGATCCCCAGAATTTGATGCAGTGAATTATAAATGAAATGCTCTGTTTGTAAGCATTGTTGGATACATGTATTTCATATACAGAGTGTATATGTGATGCAGCTTGCGAAAACTGTAGTTTGTTATAGATTGAATCTCTGGAGGGGATAAATATGATTCACAGAAGTGTATGATCAGTATACTATTACTGATGTGAAATAGAAAGCTTTTAACGTTGCTATTTACTGCTTTTTATTACTGCCCATATTCTCAATTGTAGGATGTGCAGTAGCAACTATTCCCGATTCTCCTCTTCGTGGCCACCATGCAGAACCAGCTCTTACGGTAATCTCATGACCACATTGTGGTGTACCCGCATGGAACTGCTGAGTTTTACGTTTTTACCTCGCATTTGTAAAATTGCAGATTGTTGCTGTGCCAACAATTTCTACACTCTAGCTTTATCGTGCCGTATACAGTACATGGTGAAGCAACCATTCAGCTGGATTGAAACTTGTGCCAGCTATTTTGCAGCGCAGTAGTCGATTCTAAAGCTATTTCCTTTGGTCATGGTTTACGCTTTACTTACACTGACTCACTAATTACAGCCACTTCTCATGTTCTCTACAGCCTTTTTCAGTATTTTTTAATCTCAGTCAGCAAATATGTGACATTCATCTTTGTTGCCAATAAAGTCTCATTGAATCTCGTTGAATGACGATAAATCCCCATGTTATATATTTGAAGATAAAGAAAAAATTTAAAAAGGTTTATCAGTAACCCTAAAAAAAGTGTGTGTCTTTATAATTATATGTGTATATAAAACATACAGATATTTTATTAATATTTTTTCTTCAGGAGTTCAGTGCCTATGTTCAGCAGATAAAATATGGCATTGCTAGAATTGAAGCAGCTTTGCCAAGAGTCTATGAGTTGGCAGCTGGTGGCACTGCCGTTGGAACTGGGCTAAATACTAGAATTGGATTTGCTGAAAAGGTTGCTTACAAAGTATCTGAACTCACAGGTATGTTTTGAATGGTGATTTTTTTTTTTTTTTGTTCCTTCTGTTTATAAAAATGGATTAAAAACCCTCATTTTTATTCAGCTGTCATTAATACTTTCCCTACCAAATATTCTTTGCAGTAATACATTATAAAAAGATGTGTTTAGCTTTTTCTATGAAAAGTTTATAAATAGTTCAAAACTATTGAAAGTCTTGTTTTCCGTCGAACACATTTCCATCTTCTTTTTTTTTTCATATCACCAGCATGTCTATTGTTCCTGTGATTTCTATTACTCCACTTTTCCTTTTTGGTGTCCCGAAGAATACCGTATTTTTCGGACTATAAGATGCACATTTTTCCTCCAAAAATGTGGAGGAAAATGGGGGTTGGGTCTTATTCTCCGATGTACCTGCTCTGGCTGTGGGGGAGTGGCAGGGGGTCACAGGAGTCAGTAGCTGGCGGCTGCACTCTGGTCCCTGCTGCTAAAGAGAAATGAATATTCACTGCTTTCTAATAGGGAACAATATCAAAAATGGGGGCACCACAGAAAAATCTCTAAAGGGATCCCACCTCGGCCTATACAAGCAAAGTGACAATATGACAAAAGAGAAAAGGAATAGGCCACAAAGAGGGGATCACCTAAGGCAGGAAATAGCGTAAAATAATTCAAGTTTTTATTTGACACTGAAAGACAAGCACAAACATTTAAAAGCATTAAAAATAATCACACATGTGACATAACTACAACAATCAATAGGCTCATGAGTAGTGACACAGAGTTAAGTGAAGCCCATGTGGAGAAATGCCAGGCAGAGCACGAACCCGACGCATGTTGCCACCCTAAGTTGCTTCGGCAGGGGTACTCGCTGCATGTAATCTGTATCATTATATATGTTTGTTAATCATTTATACGTCGCAGCTGTGCTGCTTACCGGTAAGGCGTGGATAATGGTATCCCTGGAGTATCCATGACTGGCATGTGGCCCATGGCGACGACACATGATTTTCCAACGGAATGGAAAGTATAACCGACTGCGCCGGCGTCTACAAAGCCGGAAGCGCATACGAGCAACAAAGTTATTAATGATTAACAAACATATATAATGATACAGATGACATGCAGTGAGTACCCCTGACGAAGCCACTTAGGGTGGCGACACGCGTCGGGTTCCTGCTCTGCCTGGCTTTTCTCCACATGGGCTTCACTTACAGATAGTGCACTCTGTGTCACTACTCATGGTTGGCTGCCTTAGCCCTCACCATTAATCCCTATGTGCCTCTATCTGCTCTGCCTCACTGCTCGCCTACAGTGTGCAGCGTCCATTTTTTCAGGACTCTGCTATTGATATTTCTTTGGTTTTGCCATTCAGGCTTGGAAGTCTCTTAAGCCTATGTACTGTACATGGGTAAAGCTGCTCTTGGTACTGCGTTTACATTTATTTGTTTATAGTCTGCACCAAGTGTTCTAGGTTATGCAGTTGTTCCTAGCCACCAATATTTGATATGCAATGTAGAGGTGTGAGCAAACACTCATGATACATTTAAATTATTTTCTATTTCTTGTATGGGAACAGTATGTTTCTGATAGGCACTATTTATCAGCCTTATCATGGTATGCTGTTTATATGGGCATAGGGGTTTTTGTATAAATTATTCACATTGTGGGGTTTTGCTTCGGGTGGTTGGCCCTATTATGAGCCTGTGTGACTATTTTTGCGCTCGTCTTCCTGTGTCAAATAAAAACTTTATTTATGTTACGCTATTTCCTGCCTTAGGTGATCCCCTCTTTGTGGCCTATTCCATTTCTCTTTTGTCATATTGTTGCTTTTTAATAGGGGACATGCTGTTAGCCTCGGCAGCCAGCTTCCTGCAGCTGCCTGGTGTTGGCGTGTGCCCGCTACTTAAGACAATGAATATTCTCTGCTCTCCACTCCCACAGGCGTGGAATGCAGGGAATACCATTCCACACGTAAAAGCCCAGAAGCTGAAGGAAGGATGCGGCTAACGGCCACTGTCTACTAGAGAAATGAATATTCACTGCTCCACAAGCTTATTGTGACGGCGTAGGATAGCAGTGAGTATTCCAGCAGCTGTCCTCGGCTTGTAACCAGAGCATGATGTCACGGCCGTACGCTGCTTACAAGCATAAATCAGCTGCTTGCATTAAGAGCAAGACGCTGCGAGATAGCGCAGGGAAGCTAAGTAATAATGGTTTGTGTGTTTTTCTGATGGGGTCCATACATACGAAGGTAGGGATGGGGGGGGCCATGCATAGCAGGGTGGGGATATTAAGTACAGAACTGTCAACATTTTTTGCTTCAATTTTTTTTCTAATTTCCTCCTCAAAAATCTAGGTGCGTCTTATGGTCCAAAAAATACGGTATATGTATGTATTTATTTTTGCTTATACATGACATTGAAACTGCAACACCAAGCTGGCGTTATGTTGGGAAAAAAAAGGCTCCTGGGACATTTTAAAGATGTGATAGCACTACTGGTTGCATGACCAAATCAATGTACCTCTGAGCTGTTAGTGGCCTGGAGTGAAGACTAGAGGTGTCCTGATAGCGTACAAAATGCCACCCCATTTTTAGCATTGCCCATATGGTTTCTTCAGATTTGAAGCAAGGTGTGTAGTGATCCATTCTGTACTGCGAGTGAAATTAGGCTATACTAAACCTATAGCATCAAACAATGTCTGCGCAACTTTTGGTTACGAGTCAACTACAGGTGTTCCATTAACTTCACACCAACCACTCTTAAAGGCCGTCATGGTGCAGAGCAAGACTGCAATGGAGGCTAAAATAGGGTCTATCCTCTAAAGCAATGAGACCTGATTTTGTCTTGGATGGCGGTGATAACTGGATCTTGGTCTGAAGAACATGTGGGCAACGCCTTCACTAGGGAACATAAATGTGTACCAGGAGCCATTTTTTTTTTTTAACATGACCACGCCAGGTCGCATGTTCTTCGTTCTATTGTGAGCAGCCTGCTTGGCCTAAATATTCGACTATGGCCTGCAGCGTCTCCAGACTTCTCTCCCATCAAACACATTTGAGACGATGTTGGTTGGAGATTGCAAATGGAGCTGCCAGTAGTGAAGCTTAATGATTAGCGTGCCAGACAACCATTAATAACCTCACTGATTGTATGTCAAGTCTATAAGTGCGGGGATTCTGCGTTTGGCGCTCATACTTGATACCGCATGAATCGAGATGCTTTGAAAATTTTGTTACCACTTTTTCATAATTTGCACATTATTAACATGTCTATCAGTCTGTGTTTTTTGTTTTTTATATCAGTCCACAGTTTTTCTTTTCAGGTGTTGCAATAGCAATGTAGATGAGTGTATAAAGTTATCCATATCTGGTATTGTAAGCATTGCAATTGCTAGAATAACGTTTTAAATAAAGAGCAGTGGAATTGTTGTGCACTTCAGTCTTCACATTACCTTTAGAATAGAAACTAAGCATTGCTTACCAATGGTAAAGTGATACTTTTTTTAATAAAAAAAAAATGGAAATTTGACTTTTAAAAAGAGGTAATATGACTGACAACAGAAAAATGTTATAAATACATTAACTCCAGTATTGTTATATGCACAAAAAATGTTATACTTTTATATAACAATCGTGGAATTCATTTATTCATTGCAGTGTGCTGACGCACAGTGCATGTATATACCATGTCTTTCGTATTATACAATGCATTTTTTTCCCGCCAAATATGTGAGGAAAACGGAGGAGCGTCTTATAATCCGAAGGTTACCTACCGGGGTAAATGGAGATGGCTGCGGTGGAGCGGGGTCACAGGAGGCATGTGGAGAGATGCTACGGACCCTGGGTTTAAAGAAGGGGATATCTTGGCGCTGCGGACACTAGCCTCTCATAAGATGTCGACGCTAAGCAGAGACCACCTTCGCATTGATTTCTCTGAGAGATCTCAATCTGCACATGCGCCTCCTTCGGCAGGCATTTTCCTGAAGCCCACCGTAGGGAAATCAATGGAAAGGAGGACTCTGCTCAGCGCCGACGTTTTGGGAGAGCCCAGGGCCCGCAGCACTGGGACACTCCCTCCTCTCAACCCGGGGCACGCAGCATAGCCCTACTTCTGCTGCCGCCGGCCTTCTGTGACCCTGCTCCACAGTAGTCAACACACCACTCCCACCCCCTCCTCCACCTCCAATAAACTACTAAAAAAATGGGACTATAAGACACACCATCATTTTATTAAAAAAATCAATTTCCCTCCCCAAAATTTAGTCTGCAAAATACTGTAACTTTGTATATAGAAAATAGCGTATTCGTGCACTTGTATATTAACAGAAACAAAGTTATGACTTGGAATATAGGAATATTATTTAGTTTGGTTAATACTTCTTGAGTGTATTTCTTGCTGTCTTAAGTCTCATGCAAATATTATACTAAAAAATGGTTTTTCCTAACATTATCACAGGATTACCGTTTATCACTGCTCCAAACAAATTTGAAGCTCTTGCTGCCCATGATGCACTGGTTGAATTGAGTGGCGCTTTGAACACTGTGGCTTGTAGCCTAATGAAGATTGCCAATGACATTCGATTTCTTGGTTCAGGCCCACGATCTGGTCTTGGAGAATTAATTTTGCCAGAAAATGAACCTGGAAGCAGCATTATGCCAGGTAATACAATCATTTTTTTTCTTGCAGGTTCCATTGATGCAATAAATTTACAAGATTGGAGCCGACTCCGCATCACACATAGTTGCCAGTTGTGTTTTACAGCCAGCAACTGTCTTAATGCTGTTTAACCAGATAAATGCCACTGAATGCAGCATTTAGTTGTTGCAGTCTAGTGAACGGGTCCGTTCTGGTGCACATTTCCCCGTTTGTTGGGTTGCCATAGCAGCTTAGGGATCTTCTTAAAGCCCCTGTTGCTTACATGATAGAATAAAATGAAAAGATAAATTTAAAAAAATTGAAAATTATAAAGTTATATAAAGAAGTGTCAAATAAATTTAAACAAAACAGGATGAAGAAAAGGTAAAAAAAGGAGAAAAAATTTTTGGTGTGAAAAAAGGGTTACTTACCCATAGAAAGTGCAACTTAGTCTGGTATAAAATCAGTGTGTCTGAAAACATAAGGAACAAGTTAGTAAGGGGAAATAAAGAGGTCAGCATGTCCTTAATTTCCATGACAGGTCATCCAGCGTTAGGGAGCCTTCAGGCAGTCTGGGAGACGCTAAAAAAGTGTTAGGCTAAGTGCACACGTTGCAGAAAATTTCTGCTCAAAAACCTGAATCCCTTCCCAGAAACCGCACCTATTTTTCCTCGGCGGTTTTTGCTCGTTTTTGATGCGGCTTTTTCCGCAGCGGTTTCAAACCACATGGAAGAAGCCAAAACCGCAGAAAAATCCGCAAAATTAATGAGCATGCTGCGTTTACCGCGATGCGGTTTTTTCACAGTAAAAAAACGCATCAATGTGCACAAAAAGTGCAAAATGTATAGAAATGACTGGGAAGCTTTTTTTTTTAGCGGTTTTATAGTGAAAACCGCGGTAAAAACCGCTAAAAAAAGCTGTGTGTGAACACAGCCTTAAGTCTAAAGAGCTGACAAATTAGACCCTGTCAGATAATATTACGACAGTAGCCTTCCTCAGACATCAAGGGGGACCAAGACACCGCCACCTGCAGGCTTTAGCACAGAAGGTATCACGGTGCGATCAGTGATAACGATACATCTGAATGGGTCTCAAAATTCAGTGGCAAACTTTCTCACCCGGAAAACAGTTCAGTAGTCGGAATAGGAGCTGAACTGCTTAGAACTTCATCACTTAATACTTTGATGGGGTACTCCCTAGTTGGACCTGTTTGAGGGAAGAGAATTTTGCTGTTTGCATTTTTTCTTGTGGCAATAAAAAAGACAGACCAACGGGATATGGGGACAGAAATCGGATATGGACCTAGCGTATGTTTTCCTCCCTTGCCCCCAATTTCAGCAGTGCTAAAGAAGATAGGAGGATCAACCCAATGTAATTGTGATATTACCATTTTGGCCCAGGAGACGCTGGTTTCCCTTGCTGAGAATGATGTCCATAGAAGATCCCGTCATACAAGTCCTACTGTTCCAAGAGTCAATACAACATCCCAGTGAAAAACTCCTACAATTGTCCTGGATCCTGAAAGGCAGATCTCGAGGTCTAAAGTTCTGTCTGACTCAGTCATATCAACCATGCAAAAAAGTAGGAAGCCAATAACATTGACAATATATACCCAAATCTGGAGAAAATGTTGTGCACAGTAGCTTGAGGCGACTGTAGAAATCTAGTCCTAATATTACCATCATTTTAGAATTTTTAAAGACAGGATTTGACAAAGTGCTGAGACTTGGCACTTTGAAGGTGCAACAAATTCCAGCTTTGGGCGCTTTCGCAGACTATCTGCTAGCAGGGCATCCATGGATTGAGAGATTCGTTAAAGCCACAACTAGGTTCTATGTCCCACCTGGGGATTTAAATATAGTCCTAAATTGTTTATTCAAACCACCATATGAGCGGCTCAAGAACACAGATATGAAATTTCTCTCCCTAAAAACTGCCTTCCTGGTTGCCATAACGACAGCCAGACAGATAGGGAAAATAAAGGCGTTTTCCATCACAAGTCCATACATAAGGATCCTAGACTGTATTATCCTCAAACTAGATCCAGCGTTCCTACCAAAAGTGACAACTTTGAATTTGAACCAAGAGGTAGTCTTGCCCATTCTTGACTAATTTTATGGTCCTGGCAGTAGGGGGGCATTTAATTATCTGTGCATCAGAACAGTAGTCCTCCAGTACCTGGAAACCACAAAAGACTGTCAAATAGATTCCAATCTGTTCATGCAGTTTGCGGGAATAAACAGAGGAAAAAAGACATCAAAGGCAACACCAATTGTTAATCAATCATTGCTCTCATACCTAGAAGTTCTGTACAGTAGCATGAGGCAGTATCTACAACCCACAGTAGTTGCTCAGGTAGTGTAGCTCATTTAAGATGGCACCTCAACATGAGCTCTGGCAAGAATGGTAGCTGTGAGACAGGCCAGTAGATCAGGAGTCGTGGAGGGGGCCATAGGAGGGCAACAGTCCAGCAGCAGGAACGCTACCTCATCCTTTGTGCAAGGAGGAGCAATGCTAGAACCCTTGAAAAAGACCTCCAGCAGGCTACTTTCCTTCTCTCCTTCAGAGCCAGATCCTTCTATTCCATGTCTACTCCTGCAGCAATCTCCTCACCAATACAGGCAAAAGGAGGCAGAGCCATTGATCAACCCCGTGCAGAAGATTCTCATATCAGGAGGAAGACTGTGCAAGTGCCTTAATCTACTTGAGCAGAAGAAGCAGAGCAGCCAGGAGGAGCGTCTGTCAGCGGAGACTAGGCGGTAACATCTGTTGTGATGTTATGACTAATCCACAGACAGGAAAACACTAGATAGAATGTGACCTAATGCTCCAAAATTAGAGGTAAGGCTAGTCACGTGCTAATGTGTAGTATCTAGGCAACAGTGCGGAATGCTGACTTTTGCAAATGTTTTTCCCCTTTTTTCCAGTACCTTATATAATAAAACTGCATTCAAAAATACAATTTATCCCTCAAAAGACAATCCCTCGTGACTGTCAACTAAAAACGACTTGTTCTTGGAAGAAGGGGAGGAACGTGGGTGAAAATTGGCACCATCAAGAATGGGCTAAAGTGTTATTGGTTAGAAAACCTGTTCGTCTCTGCCTAATTGCTGAATAGGGGATCAAAGTCCTTCCTCAGCAGAACAGCCACACTGTGGATAAGTTGTATTAAATGATCACTGATTCTGCATTCTATCAGTACGACTTAACATCAGTACGACTAAGGCCTCTTTCACACTTCAGTTTTTTACAATCAGTCACAATTCGCCAGGTTTTGAAAAAAACGGATCCTCAATTTTCTTTTGAGGATCCTTTTTTTTTCCCCATTGACTTCCATTATTGGCTGATTGTGACGGATTGCCGTCCGTTGCATCCGTTTTTTGGCGGATCCGCCAAAAGTTGCTGTCCGTCACCATCCTCAAAGATTTCAAAACGGAGCTTGCAACGTTTTTTTTTCTCCGGCGGATCCTCCAGACACTCATTTAACCCGAAATTCTTTCTGGGTGCCGTACAAAAAAAAAAAAAACTCTCTCTCTCCTTTAAAATTCTTCATTTGTCGGATCCGTCAAAAAAAACGGACGGGTGGCATCCGTTGTCATCAGTACTAAAACGGATCTGCCATCCGTCCTTTTGGCGGATTTTGACTGATGCAAAAAACTGAAGTGTGAAAGAGGCCTAATGTGGAAACGGCTTAATGTTTCTGTACCCAACTGTACAGTAGCGTAGCTACCGGGGGGCAGACCCCGGGCCCCGCACTCTGAGGGTGCCCACCCGGATTTACACTTAACTGTATCGGCAGCAGAGAGGGAGAATTGATCATCTCCCTGCTCTGCCCCTATGTTCTCTTCTCTGCTGCAGGACCTGTGATGAGGTCACAGGAGGGGAGGAGTCGAGGTCACATGATCAAGGGCCTCACTGACTGTATGCACTATGCAGAACTCTGATGTGCTGGTTGTCATGGCGCCCTGGGATTGGAGTAGTAGCGTAGCTCTAATCTCTTCTGGGTGCACAGGACCTGTGATGAGGTCACAGGAGGGGAGGAGTAAGGGGTCACATGATCAGGGGCCTCTCAGTGTATGCAGGACTCTGTTGTGCTGGATCTCATGGTGCTGGATGAAGGGAAGTTTCTGTGTGGGGTCTGGAGGGGTTTACAGGGTGCATGTAGCAGAGCTGTGTGTGTACGAGGTGTACGGAGCGGAGCCATGTGTACGAGGTGTACGGAGCGGAGCCGCGTGTGTACGAGGTGTACGGAGTGGAGTCACGTGTGCGCAAGGTGTTTGGAGCAGAGCCGCATGTATACAAGGTTTACAGAGTGAAGCCATGTGTGTACTGAGTGGAGCCGTGTGTATGCGAGGTGTACGGAGCGGAGCCGTGTGTGTACGAGGCATAGAAAGCGGAACCGTGTGTGTATGAGGTGTGCGGAGCTATGCGTGTACAAGGTGTCTGGTGGGGAGCATTCATACCTCCCAACCGTCTCGATTTTTCTGTCGGGAGCTAAATTTTCCCGTGGACACAGGAGTACATGGCAGAGCCCCGAGGAGCACTTTAAAATTTGAACATGATGTTCCACCGAAAGTGACGTGCTGGAAGCTGACCGGAAACGAGGTAATTTCGGGAGGAGATTGTGATGGAATCATGGAGGCACCTCTGGGAATGCTTCAGATTCATCACCGTCTCCTCCGACAGTGGGATCGCCTTGCACTCAGGGATGTCGGCCATGTGAGCGGATCATGATATGTCCTGCACTGGGAGGCTCAGGTGGGTACTACAATGGGAGCCGGGCTGTTATAGTATCTTTATAGAATCTTTCTTTCTCTCTGTTTCTTTTTCTTTCCCCTCTTCCTTTCTCTATCTCTGTTCTTTCTTTCGCTCTGTTTTCTTTCCCTTCTTGCTTTCACTCTAATCTTTCTCTCTCTCTGTTCTTTCTTTCTCTCTCTGTTCTTTCTTTCTCTGTTCTTTCTTTCTCTCTCTGTTCTTTCTTTCCTCTTTCTCTCTCTGTTCTTGCTTTCTGTTCTTTCTTTCCCCTTTATTTCTCTCTAATCTTTCTTTCTCTCTAATCTTTCTTTCTCTCTCTAATCTTTTTCTCTCTAATCTTTCTCCTTCTAATCTTTTTCTCTCTCTGTTCTTCCTTTCTCTTTGTTCTTCCTTTCTCTCTGTTCTTCCTTTCTCTCTGTTCTTTCTTTCTCTCTGTTCTTTCTTTCTCTCTGTTCTTTCTTTCTCTCTGTTCTTTCTTTCTCTCTGTTCTTTCTTTCTCTCTGTTCTTTCTTTCTCTCTGTTCTTTCTTTCTCTATAATGTAGCCCCCTTCATATGGTATAATACAGCGCCCCCCAAAAATATAATGCTGCCCTCCCTTATATGGGGTATCATGCTGCTCCCCCTTATATGGGGTATCATGCTGCCCCCTCCTCATACGGGGTATCATGCTGCCCGCTCATACAGGTATTATGCTGCTCCCCCATATGGGGTATCATAATCATGCAACCAGGACTCACTATATAAATTTAAAAAAAAAAATATACTCACCTCTCCCCCTCGCTCCCACGCTGATTGCGGCGGCTCTGCTCTGATGTCAGGAGCTGCGCTTCAGTCAGACCGGCACACAGAGGGGACGCGATGAAGTGACGCCGCAATAATGGAATGAATATGCACTGACACCGCAATAATGGAATGAATATATATATATATATATATATATATATATACATATATATATATATAATATAATATAATGACGCCGCAATAATGGAATGAATATATATAATATAATATTTTTTTTTTTGGCAACAGCGTGGTCATCTCCTGATGTTCTCTGGTAGGGGCCCACTCAGACGTTCCCCCCCCCGAACCAAAACCCTAGCTACGCCTCTGCAACTGTAGAAATAGTTTTTTCTCATGGGATAACAAACAGTCATGGGGGAATATAAACATTCAAATAGCTGTTTTAGGTTCCGACTGCTGCCAACTTGTACAATAACAATAGTCATACAGTATATAATGTAAAAAATGATTTGGATAGAGCCATTAACACATTAAGGAGATAGACACTTTTGGCCTTAAAGGGATTGTCACCCGAACAAAGAAAATGTAATTAAAATATCTTGTAATACATTTATAACATTGGGATACAAAAATGAAAAGTGACTCTTTGTTAAAAAGAAAAAAAAGTTGAATTTAGCCTATTTCTTTTTTCATCTTCACAAGGTTAATGGGAGAAGATGGACTCCATAAGTTGTTATCCATTTCTCCCAGACATGGTAAATTCCCATATGTGGTCCAAAATTGCTACTTGTGCACATGGTAGGGCTCAGAAGGGACAGTGTGAACAATTGGTTGTAGCAGATTTTGGGCACAATGTCATATTTGCTGATACCCTGAGATGCCAAATCAGCAGAAACCCCACAGGTGCTTCACAAAGTGTTATGATTGGGCCATACAAGTGATAAATTTACATTTTTTTTTTTTTTAGCCTCAAATTATTAATTCTCAGAAGAAGTAATATGAGGTTATGTGCCCACGTATGCAGAAATTTCCTGAGGAAAAAACCTGACTCCTTCCCAGGAAATCTGCAATTTTTTATTCACTTTTTTTCGCGTTATCACGTTTTTTGCGCGGGTTTTTTGCGTTTTTTTGCGGCGCTTCCTGATACAATGAAATCCGCAAATTTTCTGCTAAATTAATGAATGTGCTGCATTTTTTCCGCAATGCGTTTTTTTGTGGAAAAGAATGCATCATGGGCACAAAAATTGCGGATTTCATTCTGTTAATAGGATGCTTAATGTATGCATTTTTAAGCGTTTTTGCTGCAGAAAAACGCGGCAAAAACGCAAAAAATCCTGAACATGTGAACACAGCCTGAGAGAGAGCACCCTGCAATATTTTATGCAATTTATATTGAAAACTGTTTTACCTCATAAATGTTTGGATACAAATTTTGGTCTGACTACGGGGCTTGTAATGTAAGGAGCACTATTTGACGTTTTGGAGCGATATTTTGGTTGGAATATGTTGTAGACGCCATGTCGCGTTAGCAGTGCCACTGAGCTCACAAATTGGCAGATACCATACCCCTCCCCCATAGGTGACCCCAGTTTGGAAACTAGACCAATCAAGGAGTTCGTCAAGGGGTGTATTGAGTATTTTGAACCCACAAGTGCCACAGAATGTGGACGATGAAAATAATTTATTAGCTGCAATTTTTTTCATTTTCATGAGGTGTAATACGTAAAAATGGAGCCACAATTTCCTCTAAAAGCAGTGATTCCCCATATGTGATTGGAATCTACTGTTTGACCACACAGCAAGACTTGAAAGTGATGGCGCGTAGTGACTTTTGGAGTTCAGATTTTGTTGGAATAGATTACAAATGGTGTTGCAGAGTCCCCTGACGTGCCAGAACAGCAGAAAAATCCCAAGAATTGCTCAGTTTTGGAAATTGCATCCCTCAATGAATTGATCTGTGGATGCAGCTAATTGTGGTCTCATGAGTTAGAGTGAAAATTGCAAATATGCAATTTTATTGCTCAGTACTTTGTACCCAGCTCGTGCTTTTGAAGAAACACACCTCATAAATTTAGTGGGTGGTTCCTGCTACAGTAATGCCATATATGTGGACTACATTTTAGTCACACTGTGTGGCTCTGCATGAGTGTAAATGGGGATTTGGATTTGCTGGATTTGTTTTTGGGTGTCAAGTTGCTATTCTAGAGCCTGTCTCTTACCAGTAATGTGATAAGACTCGTTAGTCGTTTTTGACATTTAGGATTGCTACTTCCTTTAGGTGGTACTGGAGTGCTAGTCCTCTTCCTCTCTAAAGAGACAATTTGCATATTTCCCAGACGAGCATTGCGGCTTATGCCTCCTCACCTCGGCATGTCAGGCTTGATGTGTCGCTCTCAGCAAGGAGGAACGTTACCCGTTGGATCCGGGTCAGCCTCTTCCTCCCTAAAGAGACAATTAGCTTATTTGCCAGACGAGCATTGCGGCTTGGGCCTCCTCACCTCGGCATGTCAGGCTTGATGTGTCGCTCTCAGCAAGAAGGAACGTTACCCCTTGGATCCCGGTCATCCTCTTCCTCCCTAAAGAGACAATTTCCATATTTCCAGACAAGCATTGCGGCTTATGCCTCCTCACTTCGGCATGTCAGGCTTGATGTGTCGCTCTCAGCAAGAAGGAACGTTACCCCTTGGATCCCGGTCAGCCTCTTCCTCCCTAAAGAGACAGTTTCCATATTTCCAGACAAGCATTGCGGCTTATGCCTCCTCACTTCGGCATGTCAGGCTTGATGTGTCGCTCTCAGCAAGGAGGAACGTTACCCCTTGGATCCCGGTCAGACACCTCTCACTCAGCCAAACCATAGTTCACACTTTGCACTGATGAGGGGCAGTACCCCAAAACAGTGTCTGCAGATTGAGATTTTGGCTTTTATCTGAAGTCATGTGACAAGGCTCGCTAGAGAGTCTAAGGCTGTGTGCACACGCTGCGGATTAGGTGCGGATTCTGTAAAATCCGCAGGTGAAACCGCAGGTCAAAATACCTGCGGTTTTACCTGCGGATTGCTCTGCGGTTTTGCCCTGCGGTTTTTCATCTCCTCAATGGAGGAGATGGCAAACCGCAGGGGAATCCGCAGAAAGAATTGACATGTCAATTCTTTCTGCGGATTGAAAACCGCAGATAATCCGCGCGGAAAATTCCGCACCATCTGCGGTTTTTGATTCCCATAGGGAATCATGGTACTGTACACCGCAGCAAAAACTGCTGCGGGTCCGCAGCGGCCAAAACCGCTGCGGAACCGCAGCAAAATCCGCAGCGTGTGCACACAGCCTAAGGTTATGTGCACACGCTGCGGTTCCGCTGCGGTTTTGGCCCTGCGGAACCACAGCAGTTCCGCAGACATGGTACAGTACCATGTAACCCTATGGGTTTTCAAAACCGCAGAAGCTCACGCTGCGGTTTTGCTGCGGTTTTTTTTTCCACAACATGTCAATTGTTTCTGCGGATTCCGCTGCGGTTTCACACCTTTAACATAGTAGAGGTGTGAAACCGCAGGGCAAAACCGCAGGCCAAACCGCAGCAAAACCGTAGGTCACTTTACCCGCAGGTGAATCTGCAGTGTGTGCACATAGCCTAAATTGACTTTTAAGATTGCTACTTCCTTTAGATGGCACTAGAGTTCTAGTCCCTCTTTTACTCTTCAAAGAGAAAATTTACCTGTAATATGGAAACACTATTTTTTCATTGAGAGATTATGGATCTGTGTGTATGCCTGTTTTTGTTTTTTTTTTTGTCAGTTACTTTGAAGTTTTTATTGTTAATATTTTGGGGTACAGAACATTTTCATTACTTTCAGTATAACGCTTGGGATCACATTTTTCCTATGTTCTACCCTCAACAGAACCGTATAATAAAACAGATGCAGTCATTTTGGACTCTGTTCAGGTGTAGTCTGTCTTTTTTTTTTTTTTCCCAATATTTTTATTTTTAACAAGGGTATAGAGGGGGGGGGGGGGGTAGAGGGGATGGGGGGGGAGGGAGTTGATGTAAGGGTAGGGCAGTAAACATAACAACAAACGTAAATTTGCAAAGCAGCCACAATTTGACCCAAGTAAAGCAAGGGACGCAGCCCTTGAAAAAATAGCATTGTATACAACAAACTATGGTATACAGAATAGAAGCAAACAGTGCTATGATAGAACATGACTTTGACCTTAACATTATAAAGACCAATATAAGATAATACAGAGGCCAAGAATAATTAAATATAAAGGCTAATCAGGTAAGTGATGGAGGGAAAGAAAGATTGATGTAGTCTGTCTTTTTAGGCATGCACAAAAACGCAGACTGGTCGCGCTTTTTACACTACAGGAAGAGAGGCCAGAGAGTCGAAAGTGACTCAATCTGCCTATAGGTTTGTGGTTCTGCCAGGGGTTTGTTCTGAATCATGTTTGTTTGGGGATTTTTAAGGAATTTGCCTGACAAAAAATGTAACCAATTAATAGTTTCCGTCATATTAGATCCCTAAATACGTTTTTTTTTTTTTTGTTTGTTTTTATAAAACCTATGGTGTCAAATTTTGATTATTATTTTTTAATGCTTTTACTTACTTTTGTTTTTCACATTTTTACTTTACTATTAGGAGACTTGGTATTTTACATATTGATTGCTGGTCTTATACACTACAGTGTAAGTGAGTTGTCAGCTTTAGGCTGGGGTCAGCCTTGTGAGAAACTCAGATGAGTCTCGCACGTCAAATACCCGGCACTGCCGCCGGCACTCAAGAGCGGGGAGCGTGCGGCTGCATGTATTTCTTTGCAGCCGCATGCTCCGCTCCCGAGTGCCGGCGACTTCGCCCCCACTATATCAGCACTCTGGTATATTCTGAAAGCAGAGCAAAAAGACCAATATAAAAGGGGACAAAACAAACTGGCACATGCCGTAACATATGAGCGGTAATTCAGCACAGCCCCAGCCGGAGCTAGCTGACCCGCACAAAGCAGAGATAAACAAAACCAGATCAAATGCAAACAGAATAGCAAATGAACCACTTAGCTGAATATGCAGGGAAAGAGCAGGAGACATCAGACCTCAAGAGGCACAGGAAGAAAATCACCAGCAGGGATAGAGGGAGTCAGCTGTTTTAAAACCCAATCAGAAACCCCAGATCTTCAGTCGTCTTCCTCATTATCAGGTGGCAAGCCTCTGTCAATCAGATCAGCTCCACTACCTCCAGTAACCACCAGAGGGAAGCCAGAGAGAGAATTCACAACAATAGGTGTCTCATTAACTGAAAATTTAAAACACTAATTACACAAGAACCACAAGGCGGATTTCTTCACCCCAAGTATCATTTTTATCAGTGGCAACCTGAAAATGGCTTTAGTTTACTTAGGAAAATCCTGATGACAGGTTCTCTTTAAATTATATCCATATTTGGTCATGTCAAATTTTGTCTCCATTTGTGATAAATTAATTTTTTTCCTTACAGGCAAAGTGAATCCTACGCAATGTGAAGCAGTTACTATGGTAGCTGCTCAAGTAATGGGGAACCACGTTGCTGTAACAATAGGCGCTAGTAATGGACATTTTGAATTAAATGTTTTCAAGCCTCTAATTGTAAGTATTGTTTATTTATTCATCCTGCTACTGTATTCTTTAACTCCTTTCTGCTGCAGCAAGAGCTTAAGTTTTACATTTTCATTTTCTGCCACGAGCAATAACTTTTTTTCAGTATAGCCGTACAAAGGATTGTGGTCTTTTTTTTTTCTTACAGATCAATTAGCAGTTTTGAATGACGGTTTGTTCATTTTTTTCATACAACGTACATTGGGGGGAGGGATTCCAAATGAAGTCGAATGATAATGGGGAATAAAAAGTTTTGTTCTGTTGTGAAAATAACCTGACAATGTGATTTTCTAGGTTTATTCACTTAAAGGGAATCTATCAGCCCGTTTTTGCTATTTAATCTGAGAGCGGCATAATACAGAGCAAGAAAGCCTGTTTACAGCGATGTGTCACTTGATCAGCAGCTTCCTCTAGTTTCAATACAATCAATGTTTCATCATAAAGAGATTATCGATGCTTGACTGACTAGGTTTCATGTGCAGGCCAGTCAGGCTAATCTGTGTAACCCCGCCGCTAGCGCTGATTGACAGCTTGCTTGGCAGTACACAGTGTACATGGTAAGCTGCCAATCAGGTATGAGGGTGTGATGACACAGGGCTCAAAATTCTTATCACTGCTGCATCTAGAATAGAGAAAACAGAAATTCGACCAAAACTTCTCCAAGCAGTCCAGTAAGTGATACATTACTGGAATTAGGCAAGTTTGTTTTTTTGTTTTGACATAACTGGTCTTTTATGCAAGTACAGACTTCAACTCAAATTGCCAGATTTCATGGTAGACGGCTGCACTGACTTTGGTCTTCTTGATATAACACTGTGAACCTACACCAGCAGATGACACTGCTCCCCAAACCTTCACTGATTGTGGAAATTTCACACTAGACCTCAAGCAGCTTGGATTGTGGCCTCTCCACTCTTCCTCCAGACTCTGGGACCTTGATTTCCAAATGAAATGCGTGGTCTATTGATCATGAGTGGCTTAACACAAGGAATGCGACACTTGTAGCCCATGTCCTGGATACATCTGTGTGTGGTGGCTCTTGAAGCAATGACTCCAGCAGCAGTCCACTCCTTGTGAATCTCCCCCCAAATTTTTGAATAGCCTTGTGTTAACAATCCTTTCAAGGATTTCTCCAAGTACCAAGTACGCCGATACCCCATAAAACGACTGTCTTGGCCCACAGCAGGGCTTGGAAGGGAAGGAGCGCCATTTGACTTTTAGAAAGCAAACTTTGCTGGAATAATTAGTAGATGCCATGTCGCATTTGGAGAGACCCTGAATTGCCTAAACATTGGAAACCCTCACAAGTGACCCCATTTTGGAAACTACACCCATCAAGGAATATATCTGGATATGTGGTGAGCAACTTGAAACCCCAGGTGCTTCACCAGAGTTTATATCGTAGGGCCATGAAGGTAAAAAAAAAAAAAAAATCCCACAAAAAATGTTTTTGGGCTAGTTTTTTTTTTCACAAGGGTAACAGGTGAAACTGCGTAACAAATTTTGGGGTCTATTTTCTCCTGAGTACGCTGATACCCCGTATGTGGTCAAACAATTTTTGAGGCACAGTGCAAAGCTCAGAAGGGAAGAAGCGCCATATTGGAGTTCAAATTTTGCTGGAATGGTTTGAGGGTGCCATGTCACATTAGCAGAACCCCTGAGGTGTCAGAACAGCATATGTCCCCCATAAGAGAAACCGTTTTACAAACTACACCTCAATGAATTTATCTAGGGGTGCAGTGATTATATTAGCACCTCAGGTGGATCACACAATTTTATAGAATTGGGCAGTGAAGAAAAAAAAAATTACCTTTTTTACCAATTAAATTTTGTTTTAACCCCAGATTTGTCGTTTTCACATTGGGTAAAAATGGACCACAATTTGTCCCACAGATTCCGGTGAATGTGGAAATACCCGATATGTAAAATACTGCTTAGCCACATGGTGAGACTCTGGAGGGATTTGCCTCATGGAGGGCAGATTCTGCCAGAATAGGTTATGCCCTCCATACAGAGTCCCTAAGTACTAGAAGAGCAGAATCCCTTCTCAAGTGACCCCATTTTGGAAATTATACCACTCTGGGAATTTTATCATCGCTACAGAAATGCCAAACAGATGGATGCTAAATGTGGTTTAGGCACACTGTGGGACTCAGGCAGCATTTGTATTTGGGAGCGCAAAATTTGCTGAATTTCTTTTGGTGGGGCCAGGAGCCATTTTGCTTTTGCAGAGCCTTTGACTAACAACGTAGAAGCCACTTACACTCACTGGCCACTTTATTAGGTACACCTGTCCAACTGTGTGTTAAGACTTAATTTCTAATCAGCCAATCACATGGCGGCAACTCAGTGCATTTAGGCATGTAGACATGGTCAAGACAATCTCCTGCAGTTCAAACCGAGCATCAGTATGGGGAAGAAAGGTGATTTGAGTGCCTTTGAACGTGGCATGATTGTTGGTGCCAGAAGGGCTGGTCTGAGAATTTCAGAAACTGCTGATCTACTGGGATTTTCACGCACAACCATCTCTAGGGTTTACAGAGAATGGTCCGAAAAAGAAAAAAAATCCAGTGAGCGGCAGTTCTGTGGCCGGAAATGCCATGTTGATGCCAGAGGTCAGAGGAGAATGGGCAGACTGGTTCGAGCTGATAGAAAGGCAACAGTGACTCAAATTGCCACCCGTTACAACCAAGGTAGGCAGAAGAGCATCTCTGAACGCACAGTGCGTCGAACTTTGAGGCAGATGGGCTACAGCAGCAGAAGACCACACTGGGTACCACTCCTCTCAGCTAAGAACAGGAAACTGAGACTACAATTTGCACAAGCTCATCGAAATTGGACAGTAGAAGATTGGAAAAACGTTGCCTGGTCTGATGAGTCTCGATTTCTGCTGCGACATTCGGATGGTAGGGTCAGAATTTGGCGTAAACAACATGAAAGCATGGATCCATCCTGCCTTGTATCAACGGTTCAGGCTGGTGGTGGTGGTGTCATGGTGTGGGGAATTTTTTCTGGGCACTCTTTGGGCCCCTTGGTACCAATTGAGCATCGTTGCAACGCCACAGCCTACCTGAGTATTGTTGCTGACCATGTCCATCCCTTTATGACCACAATGTACCCAACATCTGATGGCTACTTTCAGCAGGATAATGCGCCATGTCATAAAGCTCGAATCATCTCAGATTGGTTTCTTGAACATGACAATGAGTTTACTGTACTCAAATGGCCTCCTCAGTCACCAGATCTCAATCCAATAGAGCATCTTTGGGATGTGGTGGAACGGGAGATTCGCATCAGGGATGTGCAGCCGACAAATCTGCGCCAACTGTGTGATGCCATCATGTCAATATGGTCCAAAATCTCTGAGGAATGCTTCCAGCACCTTGTTGAATCTCTGCCACGAAGAATTGAGGCAGTTCTGAAGGCAAAAGGGGGTCCAACCCCTTACTAGCATGGTGTACCTAATAAAGTGGCCAGTGAGTGTATATTTCCATTGACAGATGATGGACTTGAGTGGGGACTTTTTTTGTGGAGTGAGTTGAAGCTTTCATTGAGAACATCTTGCATAACGTTTGGGATCACATTTATCCTGTGCACTGTACTGAGCACTTTGGGGTTTCCGACTAAATCTTCGAGTGACGTGATTCAGATGAAACTTCCAAAGCATCCATTCACTATACTGAATCAGCATAGTTAGTCTTGACTCCGTTTGGCCTCTGTTCAGCAATGTCTTTTTTTTCATAAGTGCACAAAACTGTGGTGGACTGTGTTTTTATGCACGCCTAAAAAGACTCACTGCTGGATCATAGGCCAGACGCGTCCACAGTACTTCCATCTGCATCATTATAGGGAATCTTCTGCTGGGGGTTCTGTCTGTCTCAAGTTTTAGAGCACAGTATAAATGTGAGCCGAGCTAGTTTTTTCACCTCCTTATCTTGAGCACTATAATTTTTCCATATTTTGGCCAACAGTCATGTGAGGGCTTTTTTTTTTTTGCTGGACGAGTTGACCTTTTTATTGGTACCATTTTCAGACACATGACCTTTTTTTGGACTTTTGATAAGCGGCTTTAGGCTATGTGCATTGTGCACACGTAGACTTTCTTCCTGCGGATTTTTCCGCGCAGATTTGAAGAAATCTGCAGGTCAAATGACCTGCATTTTTCCTGCGGATTTCTTCCTTTTTTATTGCGGTTTTCCAGCGGTTTTTGTGCGGTTTTACACAGCAGTTTTCCCCCTGCGGATTTGGAGACTGGAGCAGGTGGAAAACCGCACAAAAGTGACATGCTGCTTTTTTTGGACCGCACAAAAACCGCGCTGAAAAAACCGCAGCGTGTGCACAGCGGTTTTTTTTTAATTGATTTACATTGTAATGTAAATCACAGTGCAGATCTGCAGCATTTCTGCTCGGAAAAATCCGCTGCGGATCCGCAGGAAATCTGCATCGTGTGCGCATAGCCTTAGGGTATGTGCACACGTTGCAAATTTGCCTGCAGAATTTTCCGCACAGAATCTGCATCTCTTGGCAGAAAACACAGGCCAAAATGCTTGCGGAATTGATGTGGATTTCTAGTGGATTTTTTGCGGATTGTCATGCGTTTTTTGATGTCCAGATTTGCCTTACTCAATGTATAGTCAATGAGTGCAGAAACGATGCGGATCCGCACAAAGAATTGACATGCTTCGGGGAATAAAACGCTGCAATTCCGCATGGATTTTTCCGCAGCATGTGCACACCAATTCTCAAATTCCCATTGACTATCATTGGTAGTGTACTACGCTGCTGCTGTTACACAATAAAAAATATTTTATAGAAAAAATAATTATTTTTGCATCGCTTTATTCTGAGAGCTATAACTTCTTTATGTTTTTGCTGATCCAGCTGTATGGCGGCTTGTTTTTTTCAGGACAAGATGACACTTTCAGCGACTTAACATTTTTATTTACATCTTTTTGATTATGTTTTATTCTACTTTGTTTGGCGGCATGATAAAGCATAATTTTTTGCCTTTTATTTTATTTGAGGTGCTCACTAAGAGGATTAACTATTGGGACTGTTTTATAGGTCGGATCATTCTGGATGTCGTGATACCAAATATGTGCACTTTTTTTTTTTTTTTTTAATTATTTATGGGTATAATATTTTTTTTTCTCTTTTTCACTTTGTCCCACTATGGAGTGTGATCGCTTGTAAACTATAGGAAAGCAGAAGCTTTGCAAACTGTCAATGCTGCACTGGCAGACAAACTTTGCTACAGCATGCTCTGAGCACGTTGTGGCAAGTTTTCTAGCTCGGGTGACCTGGATGTCGTCATGATGACATTTGTTCACCATGGCAGCGATTAGCCCCTTGCAATGACGTCACAGATTTCATCATTTACTTTAATGATCTCAACCTTTTTTGTCATATCTGCCAAAACTTCTCAATCATCTAATTCTTGTATTGATGGTATTTAGATTTCCTATATATTTAGATATAATATATTTAGAATTTTATATATATAAAAATAATTAATCTGATTGGTAAACGGCGTAACTGCAAATAAAAAAGTCAAAACGCCAGAATTGTTTTTTTTTGGTCACCGCAGCATTGCCTTAAAACGCAATAACAGGTGATCAAAACTTCAAATCTTCACTTGGCGCACAAAAAATAATCCTTCACCCAGCCCCCGATCTCAAAAAAATGTTTGGTGTCTATGAACTCGCAATGATCTGGAGAATCGTAATGACAGGTAACTTTTAGCAGTTGTTGAACACGGTAAAAAAAAATTGTGGAATTGCACTTTTTTTTTTTGTAATTTCTGTGCACGTTTCACTGACTAGGGCAGAGTAAAGTACTGCTGCACACAGGCGCTGGGCCTCTTTGACCTTTCCCGGCGCCTGCGCACTGCAGTACTTTGCTCTGCTCTAGTCAGTGAAACGTGCACAGAAATTACAAATAAAGTGCAATTACGCCTGCGCAGAAGCGTGATGCCAAGGAGATGGTGTGGATGATGTAGGGACATGTCATCCACATTAAGCAAGCAGGAGAAGGGTGATTGTAAGAAGACGGGAGGCGCCAGACTAAGACCAAGCGACACCCCTCAGACCAGAAAGCCCCTCCTTCTGCCCTCCTATCGTTGCCATGGTGACCCGATGTCGTCATAATGGTCACCAGACTACTGCAAGCTCAATAGACCATGTGCAGAGCACGGTCTCAGGGGCTTGTGCCAGTGCATCACTGACAGTTATAAGCCATTGTAATGGTCGTGCATTGCAATGGACTATAACAGCGACCGGGCTGCTGAAAGTGAAAGTAATATAGTGGGACAAATTTATATATATATATATATATATATATATATATATATATATATATATATATATATATATATTATACACGCGCGCACACACTAGCTGAAGAGCCCGGCGCTGCCCGGGCATAGTAACTAACTACGGTTATTTATAACAAATTATAATGAATCTCTAATATATATTATAATATAGCCCCACCCACTCCGCATAGCCACATTCACTATAATATCCCACATCATCCCGTCATCCAGAGCTACCGGACTACTCCCCCTAATATCCCACATTGTCCCGTCATCCAGAGCTACCGGACTACTCCCCCTAATATCCCACATTGTCCTGTCAGCCAGAGCCACCGGACTATTACCCCTAATATCCCACATCATCCCGTCAGCCTGGGGTCAGAACCAGAGCGCTGAATGGAACGGTCCTAACTTCCATACCGGGGATCCCTTTAATAGAAGCCTGGGGTCAGAATCAGAGCGCTGGATGGATTTGCCCTGACTTCCATACCAATGATCCCTTTAATAGAAGCCTGGGGTCAGAATCAGAGCACTGAGGGATTTGCACTGACTTCCATTCCAATGATCCCTTTAAGAGGAAAGATGTGCCTATGGGATGGAGGATGTGTGATGTGTATATGGGCACGGAAGGAGTGATTCATTTCTGTCATGTGCTCTCTGCTCCTTTTTGGGGGGCAGACAATGGCTGGGAGCTTATATTTCCTGGAATGCTAGATTTCTCCCACCATGTCCGTGTCTGCTGAGGTGTTTTCTGGAGAGGGAAAACTGTTGATCATAGCAACCAAAACAGCTCTGGTGAAATGAAAGATGCTTCGTGATTGGTTGGTGATACACCCCCCCCCCCCACACCCACACACACACACACACACACACACACACGTTCAGAAATATATATAAAGATATACCGTATTTTATTTTATTCGGACTCCCATGACAGCACCACGAGAGAGGGGATCCGCCCTATAGGAACAGGAAACCTACAGATACAAAAGGGCGGCACCTCTCCCACGCATCAGTTGGTTTCCTGTTCCTGAGGGGACGGGATCCTACAAAAGATTTGGATCCCAGGCCGGCCAGCCAACACCGGTAGCGAGGGGGTCTCCTACCTCGGCCTGGTTCGGATTTCCTGGAGGACGCCACGGTGGCCCAGGATGGGTGTCACGGCGGTGGCGTGGACAGCAGGGAGCGGCGTCCGGAGGATGTCCGTCTCCAGGAATTTAGCCGCCGCCGGTAAGTATACCCCCGCATATGGGTTGGCAGCGCTGTGCAGGGGGCTGCGACCGGGCGCTGCTCCGGAGCTCCCGGGCGTCCCGCGGGGCTTCCGGCGTTTCCGAGGTAGCGGTGACGTCAGGGGGCGGGCGGAGGAGGCGCTTCCGGGTCAGCGCGCCACTGCGCATGCGCGGCGATTCCAAGATGGCGGCGCCCATCGGAAACACCGATGGCGCGAGTTCGGGCGCCAGCTGGGGTAGGGAGCTCCGTTAATGGGGGGGAGGGGCGCGGCATGGATACTGCTGACCGGAGGAGGGGGTATTTAGGTGGGACCCGGGCAGGGTTCCTTGCCTTGGCCACATTACTACATGCAGCAGTGTGCAGCAGCAGCAGTGGTAATGGAAAGCGATCGAGAGCAGCAGCAGCAGCAGCAGAAGCAAGGGCAGCAGCGGCAAACATCACTGCCGCCCCTGGATGACCTTCGGCAGGTCAAACAGAAAAAGAAAGGGTCCCGTGACAGTAATGCGGGACGAAGTGACCAGTCCACTCATAAAAGCTCCTCCAGGCAGACAGGAGCATCGACCGAAAGAAATCCCCCTCGTTCTCCGGTACTTGATTGTGGCACTGGTAAGTGATCTTCGTGAAAGTTCACTCAGTGACGGGACCCCCCTTCTGTGTTTTTCTTTTCTAGGGAAAGAAAGCTACAAGTAAAAATAAGCATAGGGAATGCGCACTCTGTGCATGCCCATTACCGGATGCGTGCCTCAAAAGATTGTGCCCCCCTTGTATTCAGCAGACGGTGGCAGATGAGTCGCCTGCAGTAGCGGCGAGTTTGAGAGACATTGTCAGGGTAGAAATGAGGGAGACCCTAAAGTCCTTGTCTCAGCCGCAAAGTCTAAGGGGCGAGGTCCCGGCGGAATCTGATTCCTCGGTAGAGTGGAGAAAAAGCAGAGACTCCCAGGCTTCATCTCCCTCGTCCTCCTCAGGAGAAGAGGACTCGGGGCGATTTTGTCTGCCTCTTGACCGGGTAGACAAGCTGGTCAAAGCAGTCAGAGGGACAATGGAGGTAGAGGAGCCTAAGCCCCATTTATCCATGCAGGATGTCATGTTCGGTGGGCTGGAACAGAGGAAGCGGAGAGTCTTTCCGTTAAATCAAAAGATACAGGATCTGATCCACAGAGAGTGGAAAAAACCGGACAAAAGAGGGTCGCTACCACCAGCCCTCAAAAGGAGATACCCCTTCGACGATCCGGCAGTAAGTTCTTGGGACAGAGCCCCCAAATTAGACGCTGCCATTGCGAAGGCATCAAAAAAATCCTCGCTCCCCTTTGAAGACATGGGAGCCCTTAAAGATCCCTTAGATAGGAAAGCTGATACTTTCCTGAAAAACACTTGGGAGATGGCGGCCGGGTCCTTAAGACCAGCAGTGGCTTCAACGTGCACGGCCAGGTCCATGATGGTCTGGTTGGACCAGTTGGAGTCACAACTAAAACAGGGTACATCAAGACAGACAATTCTTGGGGCCCTACCGACCATCCAAGAGGGAGCAGCCTTCCTGGCAGATGCCTCAGCGGATGCAGTGAGAATGGCCGCCAGAGCAGCAGGTCTCTCTAACGCAGCTCGCAGAGCCCTGTGGCTAAAGTGCTGGCAGGGAGACATCCAGTCCAGAGCAAAGCTCTGTGCGATTCCATGTGAGGGCGAATATTTGTTTGGGACTGTCCTAGATGAGCTGCTTGAAAAGGCGGGGGACGACAAGAAAAAATTCCCAAACCTTTTATCAGCGTCCTACCGTCGCCCATTTGGTAGAAGGAGATTTGGCCAGGGGAGAAGGCGCAACTCTTCGCCTGTTAGAGATCGACCCAGATGGGAAGACAGAAGGAGACGAGGTACGGGCTATATGTTTACACGCTCGTCGAGAGATCAAAAGAAACCAAATCAATGACTAGCGGTTCCCGTAGGGGGTAGACTGTCATCCTTCTTCCCGACATGGTCACAGATTACGAATAGTGACTGGGCGCGTAAGGTAATATCCACCGGGCTTAGGTTGGAGTTTACCCAGATCCCGCGGGACACCTTTAAACTGACCCCCTTAAGATCTTCTCATCTCGAACAAGCGGCTTTAGAAGCGGAAGTCTTGAGCCTATGTCAGAAAAATGTTCTGGTAGAGGTTCCAGAGGCTGAAAGAGGAAGAGGGTTTTACTCTCCCCTGTTTCTAATCCAGAAGCCTGATAACACATTCAGAACGATTATAAACCTTCGTTCCCTTAACGAGTTTTTGATTAATCATAAATTCAAAATGGAGTCCATTAATACAACAATAAAAATATTGTTTAAAGGTTGTTTTATGGCAGTCATAGATTTGAAAGACGCGTACTATCATGTACCTATCCATACAGACTTCCAGCAGTTCCTGAGGGTGGCAGTTTCAGTAGAGGGCACAGTACGTCATTTTCAGTATAGAGCCCTTCCCTTTGGTCTCTCAGCAGCACCCAGGGTTTTTACAAAGTTAGTGGCCGAAGTTATGGCTCACTTACGGGAGGTGGACGTCTTAATCATTCCATATTTAGACGATTTCTTGATTGTAGGAAAATCGGTGGGTCATTGTAAATCCCAGATAGAAAAAGCTAAATCCAGGTTAGAAAACCTGGGATGGATTTTAAACTACGAGAAATCCCGACTCCAGCCCTTAAAAATACAGAAATTTTTAGGGTTGATACTAAATTCAGACACTCAGCGGTGCCTGCTACCACTAGATAAAATACAAAAGATACAGGAGCAGGTTCTTCGGGCAATGGATAATCCATCTATGACCCTCAGACAGGCCATGTCCCTGTTAGGTTCTCTAACTTCATGCATCCCAGCAGTAAGGTGGGCACAGTTCCATACCAGAACCCTTCAAAACGACGTCTTGATTAATAGCAGGGCCCTTGGAGGCTCCTTACAGGGTCAGATGTGTCTAAGCCCCTCAACTGTTGCATCACTGAGATGGTGGCTTGAGAGCGAGAACCTAGCGTCAGGGGTGCCCTGGATAACACAGATAACCCGTATTATAACCACAGACGCAAGTTCCTTCGGTTGGGGAGCCCATATGGGGGACATAGTGGTACAGGGCCAGTGGGATTCTAATTCTGAAATCTCATCCAACCAGAGAGAACTATTGGCGATAGAGCGGGCAGTCAAGAAACTCATTATCTACCTGCATGGCCATCATGTGAGGATACACTCGGACAACCAGGTAGCGGTAGCATATGTCAACCACCAAGGTGGAACCCGCTCCAGCGCTCTGATGCAGATAACAGAACGGCTCCTCCAGATAGCAGAGAGAAATTGTCTATCTTTGACCGCGCTCCACATCAGCGGAAAGGACAATGTAAGAGCAGACTTTTTAAGCCGCAAGGCTCTAAGACCAGGAGAATGGGCTTTGAACAAAAATATTTACCGCCAGATTGTCCGCAGATGGGGCCAGCCAGAGGTAGACCTCTTTGCCACCAGAAAAAACAGAAAAGAAAGATTGTTCTGCTCTCTGAACCCCAGGGAAAATCCCCTGGCGGTGGATGCCCTACTGATAAGATGGGATTTTTCTCTGGCATACGCCTTCCCACCATTGAATCTTCTTCCTCTGGTAGTCAGGAAGATCAGAGAGGATCAGGCAAGAGTCATACTGATTGCCCCCTTTTGGCCCAGGAGGACCTGGTTCGCATGGTTGAGGACCATGTCGGTAGGCGATCCCTGGGTACTGCCGAACCTTCCGGATCTCCTCTACCAGGGGCCAGTCAGCCACCCACAAGTAGCGGGACTTCATTTGACGGCATGGTATTTGAAAGGTCACTATTAAAAAATAGAGGGTTCTCCAAGAACTTAATTGACACCCTCCTAAGAAGCAGAAAATTAACCACCACTAATATCTATGCTAGGACCTGGAAACGCTTCCTGTCCACCTTTCACTTTGACATCAGAGATGGAATTCCCACGAAACATATTCTGGAATTTCTCCAGAAAGGTTTCGAATTGGGTCTCTCCACAAGCACGCTAAAAGTACAAGTTTCAGCCTTAGGGGCCCTGTTTGCAGCTGATATTGCAAAAGATTATTGGGTAGCAAGGTTCATCAGAGCAGCGGCCAGATCGAGACCTATACACAAAGACAGATGCGTACCGTGGGACTTAAACTTAGTCCTTACAGCCATGACAGAAAGTCCGTTTGAACCTTTAGATTCCGCCTCACTAAAGATTATATCCCTTAAAACAGCATTCCTGGTAGCAATAACATCCGCACGTAGGGTGAGCGACATACAGGCACTCTCCAGATTGCCTCCTTACACAGAGTTCTTACAGGATAGAGTGATCCTAAGGCCAGATCCAGCATACCTTCCCAAGGTAGCAACACAATTCCACAGGACACAGGAGATAGTTCTGCCTTCCTTCCTCCCTAACCCAACCAACCCTAAAGAGCAGAAACTCCAGGCGTTAGATATTAGAAGATGCTTACTGACATATTTAGCAGCCACGGATCCTTGGAAGAAGGAGAACGCATTATTCCTTTCCTTCCAAGGTTCCAGGAAAGGATACAGAGTATCAAAACGCACATTAGCAAGGTGGATTAGGGAGGCTATCTCTCTTGCCTACACAGCAGGTGGCGGTCCGGCTCCACAGAACCTGAGGGCACATTCCACTCGGGCCATGGCATCATCCTGGGCGGAGAGATCTGGAGTATCAATTGATCAAATATGTAAGGCGGCCACCTGGTCATCTCCTTCCACCTTTTTTAACCACTATCGGTTAGACATGGGTGCCTCCTCAGACCTCACCTTCGGGCTAAGGGTGCTGCAGGCTGTAGTCCCTCCCTAAGTTAGTTTACATCTCTGTAATTCTCTCGTGGTGCTGTCATGGGAGTCCGAATAAAGTATTAAGTTACGTACCGGTAACGGTATTTTTCGGAAGCCCATGACAGCACCCTTAGTTCCCTCCCTTGTTCACGTATAGGGGTGCACTCCTTTAGAAGATTGTTCATAGAATCACCATATGTGGGAGATGGTATGAAATAATTCGGTTAAATAGGGTAGATAGGTTGTATATATCATATGTTGTGTACTAACCATGGTAGCCTCTCAAGCTCTGTAATCCAACTGATGCGTGGGAGAGGTGCCGCCCTTTTGTATCTGTAGGTTTCCTGTTCCTATAGGGCGGATCCCCTCTCTCGTGGTGCTGTCATGGGCTTCCGAAAAATACCGTTACCGGTACGTAACTTAATACTTTTTCACCTGAAAATAATCTATTTATCTATATAGATATATTACTGATAAACTTCTATTTTTATGTTAAAAAGCCAAAAAAAGTATACGTTTGGCATCGCTGTGTCTGTGACGACTCGCCCTACAAAACTGTCCCACTAGTTAACCTCTTCAGTAAACACAGTAAAGGCCAAAAAACAATGCTTTATCATATAGACGAACAAAAAGTGGAATAAGACTCGATCAAAAAAACATTCTGCCATACAGCTCCATCAGTGGAAGAATAAAAAATACAGCGATGCAAAAATATATTTTTTCTATAAAACTGTTTTAACTGTGTAAAAAAGCGCCAAAACATAAAAAATATAAATGTGGTATCGTTGAAATTGTACTGACCCAAAGAATAAAGCTGCCTTATCAATTTTACCACGCGCTGAGCAGCATATAAAAAAAAGTTGCTGATCTTTGTTCATTTTGCTTCCCAAAAACCGGAATAGAAAGCAATAAAAAAAAATTGTAATCGAAAATGGTACCAATAAAAACGTCAACAAGCCCCACAAAAAAACAAGCCCTTACATGACTGTCAGCCGAACTATGGAAAAATTGTAGCTATCTAAACATGGTGCTGCAAAAACAAGTATCTGCAATAAAAAGCGTTTTTTTAGTGTGTGACCGTAGCCAAACGTAAAAAAACCTATAAATCTGGTATCACTGTAATTTCACCGACCCGAAGAATAAAGTCATCTAGTCACTTACACCGCTTCATGGCACCCGCAAACCATAACAGTAAAATCTGCACTATAATAGGAGGCTCCTTCCCATCTGAACTTTGCGCTGTGCCTGAAAAATATTTCCTGTTTACACTTAGGGTATTGGCGCACTCAGGAAAAAATTGCTCAGCAAACTTGAGGACCATTTTTTCTTATTAGCCCTAACATTAAATGTTTAACACTAAAATGTTGTTTTAATGTAATTATTCATTCTTCCCCGCAGAATTGTATAATTATCTAATGAGGCACATGTGGTGTCAATATAATCACTGCACCCCTAGATGAATTGATTGGGGGGTATATTTTGTAAAATGGGGGCTTTCTGCTGTTCTGGCACCTCAGGTGCTCTTTGACATGACACACTCAAACTATTCTTGCAAAATCTTATCTCCAATATGGTGCTTCTTCCTTTCTGAGCTTTGCACTGTGCCTCAAGAGTAGGTTTCGACCACAAATAGGGTTTCGTTGTACTCAGGAGAAATTGCACAACAAATTTGCGGTCCATTTTTTTCCGGCTATCCATGTGAAAATGAAAAAATTTGTGGCTAAAACAACAGTTTTGTTTATTGACACCTCTCCATTACTAACCTCGGGGCTTGATGTCACCTGACAATACAAAGGTGACATGAACCCCACAAATATGAACCCCACTTGCCACCGCTACAGGTCAAGTGGGAAGAGGCGGGCAAAACGCCAGAATCAGCGCATCTAATAGATGTTCCTTTTCTGGGCAGCTGCGGGCTGCTATATTTAGGCTGGGTGGGGCCAATATTAATGGCCCCTTACCAGTGTAGGAACATCAGCCCTCACCTGTGAGCTTTAGCAAGGCTGATTCTCAAAAATGTTGGCGACCCCACGCTGTTTTTTTTTTTTTAAGTTACTTAAATAATTTTGAAAAAACAGCGTGTGAACCCCTCTATTCTTGATAACCAGCCTTGCTAATGCTGACAGCTGAGGGTTGTAGCCCCCTGCTGTGAGTTTGCCTGGCTGGTTATCAAAAATAGGGGGGAACCCATTCATGTTGTTTTTTTAATTATTTACAGCGCAACATCTCCTGATGAATACTTCCATCATCCGCTCCTGTGGTTATTAGCGGCAGCAGGTGTTGGATGATGGGAGCAGTAGTCCCATCAGCTGACACCATTGACCTCAGCGATCACAGCTGAGTGTTCATGCTGTCTTTTGACAGCGTGGGAGCCGCGGTTCTCTGACCAGTGGGGATGGTTTCACAGCCGATCAGGAGCGGTGTTTGCCGTGCTATCATGCATATGACAGCGTGTCAAACAATGAATTGTTGGGCCCCCCAATCAAGTGAATGGGGTTCAGGTCTGTTTTGCTGGATGACAGGCTGTATGGACACATCATGCAGCCTGCCATCTAGAGGTAGCAGAGGTGACTGTGATGTCACATCTGGCTGTCCTTGACTTTTCTGCAGCACATACCTTGCAAGACAAGTCAACCTGCGTATTTACAGCATTTTTCGCCATCCATTGAAGTCAATGGGTGAAAAACGCTGAAAAAAAAAAGGGACATGCTCTAAGTAAAAAAAAAAAAAAAAAAAAAGCTGCAAAGCAGAAAATCCTGATGACAAAAAACCAATGTGTGTGCATGAGATTTCTGAAATCTCATAGGCTTTGCAGGTACTGTAAAAAGCAGCTGAAAATTAGCATACAAAAAAACGCAGCAAAAACGCCCAGTGTGAACTTGCCCTTAAAGTGTAATGAACATGTTAGTTATGCACATTACATGACATTGGGGGCAGTTTTGTAGGGATGAATTACTGAACAGGTTCCTGTTAATATGCTGTATACAGTGACACTTGATTGTCCCAGCAATGCTCTGAAAAAGAACATCTCAAATCTTTCTTGATTAAAGCAGAGTGGTGAG
The DNA here is from genome assembly GCF_039654945.1 of Dendrobates tinctorius. Lineage (NCBI taxonomy): Eukaryota > Metazoa > Chordata > Amphibia > Anura > Dendrobatidae > Dendrobates > Dendrobates tinctorius. The sequence continues at coordinate 5,853,173 of NW_027361960.1, read as the reverse complement.
TTCGGTAGGGGTGAGGGGAAGAAGTGACTCATAATTCAAGGAGGAAGATTTTTCAGCTAAAATATATTCTGTTTATTTGCTTGTACTCTTGACCATTTGAATTTCTTTTCTCCCTATATTTTTTAGATAAAAAATATCCTAAACTCGGTCAGGCTCCTTGGCGATGCTTCAGTTTCATTTACGGACAATTGTATTGTTGGAATTCAAGCGAATACGGACAGAATTAACAAACTGATGAATGAATCCTTAATGCTTGTGACTGCTCTGAATCCACACATAGGTAAGGAATGGAGTTTCTTGAATTCCTAAGTTCTCTTTATCTCTCTAATTAGTTGTGTTTCTAATTCTGAGACTGGAGTAATATTTCTGGGTTACAAACCACCGGCACTTTTTCTGAATTAGGCGGCTGGGCATAGCCATGCCCTGTCCCAGCTCCGCACATTTTGGCAGCACTATTTCAAACTTGTGTGAAAACAGCAAAAGATGTAATTTTTTGGTGCAACTTCCACATTGCGCCAAAATTTTGTAACTTTTCAAAGTGTTTTATGTCCGTTTACTGGCAAAACCACTGATGAGTCCCCCAAGTATGATGATCACATATGCAATCTTTCTTTCCTTCCAAGAGCGCGCTGCCCGAGAACCGACATTAGGCTGTTGCGCCTGTGTGTTGCAGAGGCCCCAGCCCCGCAGTGTGAATACATCATAACACACTGCGGGGCTGGGGCAGGCGCAATAGCCTGATGTCGGTTCTCAGGCAGCACGCACTGTGCATGCCTGAGAACTCTTGTCACAGTGCAGGCGCCGGCATTCAAAACAGGAGGAGGCAGCGACGCACAGGGGCGTCATGATGGATGGATGGTGGGCGGCGCCGAGACATAGGACAGGCATGATGGACGGATGGTAGGCGGCTGATACAGGGGGACACACCATACCTGTGGGACACATTACAGGTATGAGGAGCTAGTTATAAAAGTCGATATTTCAGCTAGGGTCAGAAAAAGAAGAGCCACCTTCACAGAATGCAGCCTTAGTGCTGCTGAAGGTGGCTCTTCAACTGAAAAACGCCCGGGGGGGGTGACAGGTTCCCTTTAATAGTTTTTATTTTTGGATTATCGCTTCCCCTTAAGAAGAATAAAAGCAGCTATTACTCTCTCTACTCAAATCCAGCACTGAAACCAAGTGCTGCATCCAATTAACAACCACAGGAGCAGTAGTGGAGTGCAGGGCCAGATCTGGGGTGGGCATGTATTAGGTGATTCAGTTATTTTAATACAAGCACACTGACAGTGTACAATAATATAAATCTGGAAAACCCTTTTAGGATTCGGGCTCTACTGTGATCTTTGGTAGCCCCCCCACACACACCGCTCCCCCAATCGCTGCTCGACTCACCCTGCAGTCACTGCATAAACATTCTGGTAGATGCCGAATGCTTTCACATTCACTTATTATTTATTTATATAGTACCATTGATTCCATGGTGCTGTACATGAGAAGGGGTTACATACAAATTACAGATATCACAGTAAACAAACTAACAATCACAGACTGATACAGAAGGGAGAGAGGACCCTGCCCTTTCGGGCTTACATACTACAGGATGGTGGGGAAGGAGACAGTAGGTTGGAGGGTTGCAGCAGTTTCGGTGTTGGTTGAGGTGATATCACCGGTAGTGGTGAGAGAGAAGGAGGTAGCGGGGTCATTGCAGGCTGTAGGCTTTCTTGAAGAGGTGGGTTTTCAGATTCCGTCTGAAGTTTTAGTTATGATAAAACGTACAATTAGCACTTTTTCCTATTTGCTGCTCTCATTATTTTATAGAAAAAAGGGGATTTTAAAATCCTTACTGTTGCTTTGTAAATCTTTCAGAAGATTGCTTGCAGTACTGAATGGCAGTATATTTTATAACATGGTCTATAATTGATGAATAATATTGACCATAAAAAGGAAAACAAAACCAATTACTGTTGTGTTTTGGAATATTAAGATTGCAAATTATTTTTGTTTTCTTTTTTGTAGGTTATGATAAAGCTGCTAAAATTGCCAAAACTGCCCACAAGGAAGGTGGCACCTTAAAAGAAACTGCTGTAAAACTTGGAATTCTTACAGCAGAGCAGTTCGATCAGTTGGTTAGACCAGAAGACATGCTTGGTCCAAAATAACACTAATGTAATTGAGTTTCCTTATATTTTGTCCTGATTTCATAAAATGAATGAATAAATATTAATTATCGCTTTAGTTTCTTGTTGCGTGTCACTTGATTATGGTAGTTATTTATGTATTTTTTCATAACTACACAACTAATTACTCTGAAATTAGAGGGCACTCACTGATTGTGGGCTGCCAGTGGTCACTGCACACGCTAGAATCATGCGTAAGTATATGTTTTATTTAATAAGAATTTCAACAGCATGACTTGTATGTGACCATAACTAAAAGGAGTTTCCCCACAAACAAAAGTTATTTTTAATCAACAGATCTTGGAATAATAAGTTCCAGAATTGGATATGTTTAACCCCTTTCCGACATCGGGCGTAATAGTACACCGACATCTGACTCCCTCCCTTTGATGTGTGCTCCGGCAATGAGCCCACATCTTTTCTTTCCCGGGACATTTCAGCTGTTTTGAACAGCTGACATATGCCCAAAATAGCCGCGGGTGGAATTGCGATCCACCCGCAGCTATTAACCAGTTAAATGCCACTGTCAAACTCTGACAGCGGAATTTAACAAGCGCTTCCGGCAGTCGCACCAGAAATACGCCCACCGGTGACCTGCATCTCGTGATCGCGGGTCACCGGTATTTTGGCATGACAACCGGAGGTCTCCTGGAGACCTCTATGGTTGTCAGTGCTGGCTTGTTGTGAGCGCCACCCAGTGGTCGGCGCTCATAGCAAGTGTGTAATTCTGCTATATAGAGGCGATCTGATCATCACCTCTATGTAGCAGAGTCAATCGGGTTGTGGCAGCTTCTAGTCTCCCATGGAGACTATTAAAGCATGCCAAAAGTTTAAAAAAAAAAAAAAAAAAAAGTTTTTAAAAATAAAATATAAAAGTTCAAATCCCCTCCCCCTTTAGCCCCATTCAAAAGAAAAATTAGGTATCGCCGTGTTCAGAATCGCCCGATCTATCAATAAAAGAAGGATTAACCTGAAAGCTAAATGGCGTAGCGAGAAAAAAAAGTAAAACGCCAGAATTAAGTTGTTTTTTTTTTTTTGGTCGCTGCAATCAAAAGATCGTATCTGCACCAAAATTGTATCATTAAAAATGTGAACTCGGCACGCAAAAAATAAGCTCTCACCCAACCCAACGAGATCACGAAAATGGAGACACTACGGGTATCGGAAAAAGGAGCAATTTTTTTTTTTTTAACAAAGATTTGAATTTTTTTTCATCACTTAGATAAAAAAGAACCTAGACATGTTTGGTGTCTACGAACTCGTAATAACCTGGAGAATCATAATGGCAGGTCAGTTTTAGTATTTAGTGAACCTAGTAAAAAAGCCAAACAAAAAAACAAGTGTGGGATTGCACTAGGTATTTTTTTTTCCCGTTTTCTAGTGCACGACATGGTAAAACCAATGGTGTCGTTCAAAAGTAAAACTCTTCCTGCGAAAAACAAGCCCTCACATGGCCATATTGATGGGGGGGGGGGAAAGTTATGGCTCTGAGAAGGGGAGAAAAAAACGAAAATGAAAAACCGAAAAAAAGCTGGGGGTTAAAGGGTTAATTAAAATGTTCCTGTGCTGGGCTAATCTTATACATGTTCCTCTGCTGAGTACTGTGTAATGGCTGTGTCTGACCATGCAGGGACATGGTCTGATCATACCACAGCTCCTGGGGGGGCAAGCAAAAGAGAATATACAGACAGGTCCACACAGGATCACGGCTGATTCTTCTTGTGAGGCAAAGCACTTCACTGCTTGTTTTTAAAAAATGTTTTACTTCAAAGAAAGAATCAGCTGTGATCCTCTGCTGTAATGTCTGTGTACTCTTTCTCTCCCCCCCTGCCCAGGAGATGTGGTATGACACACAATACACAGTACACAGCATGGACGCATTTATAAGATTATCAAGATTATCTCCGAACAGGGACATTTTATTTAAACACATCCAATTGTGGAAGTTATTATTCCAAGATGTATTGATTAAAATCAACTTTTCTTCATGGGGAAACCTATTTAAGTGACGCTTCAACTAAACCAGAGTCTTCCTCAAACAGTTTCAGCACCATAAATTTGAAGAAGTTAATTAGTATCTGACACTGTCACTTATGGTCGCATGTAAGACGCACGGTTAAATTCTGTTATACGTACCAAATGCTTTAATAAATCTACACTTTTGCATGATTCTAAACTGTGCAGTGAAAATCCTAATTATCCTATTAGATTCACACTATTCCTTTGGAAGATGCTAATTAATGAGAAACTGTCACTTGATTCAGAAAAACAAAATTAGGAAATTGACAACGTGGTCAGAGAAAGGGAAGCGAAGCTGTTGCAATTATTCAGACCTAGGGCTTGTACCGTGTTGAGGTTCAAATCAATTTTGTTTCATTCTGTGCCAAACATTGGCTAATGTTGCCACAACATAAAGTAGGGATAATTCTATCGATACCTCATACTTTCAGACGTCCGTGTGTCTGATACATGTGGTGACTGTGTTCACACTTGCCTGAGACACACACAGACTCATTCAAATAAATGGGTCTGTGCACATGTCTGTGTGTTTCCATGGACTATGTGTCCATGGGCAAAACGTGCTGACATGTCTTTTTCTTACTGGCAGTATGGGCCGCAAAGTGTCTCGCACAGTGATACCACACAGGGATGTCATCTGTGTGACACGTACCAGCACCTGAGATCAGCGGTACAGTAAGTGCTGTTGCCGGTGCCAGGTAATGAAGACCACTCTCACTGATCTCCCCTACTCTGCCAGTGTTGAGTTATATTCAAGTGAGAACAATGAGAGCAGGCGCCGGCTGATGGAAGTATTCAGCCAGGCAAAACTCAACTGTTAGCTTCAGCAAGGCTTGGTTATCAAGAATGGAGGGGTCCCCGCGCTGGGTGGTTGTTTTTTTTTTTTCAATTATTTAAATAATTTAAAAAGACATGGGGTCTCAACTATTTTTGACATCCAGCCAAATTAAAGCTGACAGCTCGGGGCTGATATTCTCAGGCTGGTAAGGGGCCATGGATATTGACCCCACACAGCCTAATTTAGCAGCCTGCAGCTGCCCAGAAAAGGCACATCTATTAGATGTGCCAATTCTGGCACTTTGCCCGGATCTTCCCACTGTCCTGTAAGGAAAAACGATATACTAGTGCAAAAACAGTGAATAAATTGGACTTTATTGCTAAGAGCATAACAACTGGTGTGAGAGGGGATATAAAATTGTATACCAAACAAATGTGTATCAGCTATAAACACTTTGAACACACATATCATGGATATGGCTACACATGGCAAACCGTTACATATAGTGGTGCTGGTGTTTGTTCATTTAACCCCTTAGTGACAGAGCCAAATTTTAAAAATCTGACCAGTGTCAATTTATGTGGTAATAACTCTGGAACGCTTTGACAAATTCCAGTGATTTTGAGATTGTTTTTTCATGACACATTATACTTTATGATAATGGTAAATTTAGGTTATTATGTTTTATTTATTTAAAAAAAAAATATCAAATTTGACAAATGTAAAAAAAAATTAGCAATTTTCAACTTTTTGATTATCCCTTTAATTCAGATAGTCATACCATAGCAAAACATTAATATTTCCCACATTCCTGCTTTACATCAGCACTAGAGTTGAGCGAAACGGGTCGAAAAAATTCAAAACTCGCCGACTTTTGGCAAAGTCGGGTTTCATGAAACGAAACCCGACCCTAGGATGAGGTCGGCCACGAGGTCGGCGACTTACGCGCCAAAGTCGCGTTTCAAAAGTTTGTTTTGCGCTCTTTTTCAGCCAATCAGGATCCACGGACACTGTGGGCAACGTGATGACATAGGCACGGGTCACCACCATCTTCCAGAAGGGCATGCAAGTGATTGGCTTGCTTTGGTGGGCGTCACAGGGGGTATAAAAGGGCGTGCACACCGACCGCCATCTTACTTCTGCCGATCTTAGTATAGGGAGAGGTTGCTGCTGATTCTGTAGGGAGAGCGTTAGGCAGGGAAGAAGACAAAAAAACTGCTTCTGCTGCTAGCGATTTGGCCTGCACAACACACAAGTCACTGTGTGTGCAGTGCAAGGGGAGGCTATATTGTGGTGTATCAGTGGTGTTGGTTGTTGGGCTGCCTTTTAAGGTTTCCTGACACGCTGGCATTGCTGTTTACCCACTGCTCCGCAAACTGCTTTTTTAAAAGCAATCCAATCTCCCTTATCCTCTCGTCACTTTGGTCACAGGCAGCTGTGCCATCGAGCGTGTCACATAGCGCTCAGATATCAGTGGGCCGCACACAATCCACAAGTGTCCAGTGTCCAAAAGTGTACGCAGAGATTCAAAATCTCCATTATCCTCTCGTCACTTTGGTCACAGGCAGCTGTGCCATCGAGCGTGTCACATAGCGCTCAGATATCAGTGGGCCGCACACAATCCACAAGTGTCCACTGTCCACAAGTGTACGCAGAGATTCAAAATCTCCATTATCCTCTCGTCACTTTGGTCACAGGCAGCTGTGCCATCGAGCGTGTCACATAGCGCTCAGATATCAGTGGGCCGCACACAATCCACAAGTGTCCAGTGTCCAAAAGTGTACGCAGAGATTCAAAATCTCCATTATCCTCTCGTCACTTTGGTCACAGGCAGCTGTGCCATCGAGCGTGTCACATAGCGCTCAGATATCAGTGGGCCGCACACAATCCACAAGTGTCCAGTGTCCAAAAGTGTACGCAGAGATTCAAAATCTCCATTATCCTCTCGTCACTTTGGTCACAGGCAGCTGTGCCATCGAGCGTGTCACATAGCGCTCAGATATCAGTGGGCCGCACACAATCCACAAGTGTCCAGTGTCCAAAAGTGTACGCAGAGATTCAAAATCTCCATTATCCTCTCGTCACTTTGGTCACAGGCAGCTGTGCCATCGAGCGTGTCACATAGCGCTCAGATATCAGTGGGCCGCACACAATCCACAAGTGTCCAGTGTCCAAAAGTGTACGCAGAGATTCAAAATCTCCATTATCCTCTCGTCACTTTGGTCACAGGCAGCTGTGCCATCGAGCGTGTCACATAGCGCTCAGATATCAGTGGGCCGCACACAATCCACAAGTGTCCACTGTCCACAAGTGTACGCAGAGATTCAAAATCTCCATTATCCTCTCGTCACTTTGGTCACAGGCAGCTGTGCCATCGAGCGTGTCACATAGCGCTCAGATATCAGTGGGCCGCACACAATCCACAAGTGTCCAGTGTCCAAAAGTGTACGCAGAGATTCAAAATCTCCATTATCCTCTCGTCACTTTGGTCACAGGCAGCTGTGCCATCGAGCGTGTCACATAGCGCTCAGATATCAGTGGGCCGCACACAATCCACAAGTGTCCAGTGTCCAAAAGTGTACGCAGAGATTCAAAATCTCCATTATCCTCTCGTCACTTTGGTCACAGGCAGCTGTGCCATCGAGCGTGTCACATAGCGCTCAGATATCAGTGGGCCGCACACAATCCACAAGTGTCCAGTGTCCAAAAGTGTACGCAGAGATTCAAAATCTCCATTATCCTCTCGTCACTTTGGTCACAGGCAGCTGTGCCATCGAGCGTGTCACATAGCGCTCAGATATCAGTGGGCCGCACACAATCCACAAGTGTCCAGTGTCCAAAAGTGTACGCAGAGATTCAAAATCTCCATTATCCTCTCGTCACTTTGGTCACAGGCAGCTGTGCCATCGAGCGTGTCACATAGCGCTCAGATATCAGTGGGCCGCACACAATCCACAAGTGTCCACTGTCCACAAGTGTACGCAGAGATTCAAAATCTCCATTATCCTCTCGTCACTTTGGTCACAGGCAGCTGTGCCATCGAGCGTGTCACATAGCGCTCAGATATCAGTGGGCCGCACACAATCCACAAGTGTCCAGTGTCCAAAAGTGTACGCAGAGATTCAAAATCTCCATTATCCTCTCGTCACTTTGGTCACAGGCAGCTGTGCCATCGAGCGTGTCACATAGCGCTCAGATATCAGTGGGCCGCACACAATCCACAAGTGTCCAGTGTCCAAAAGTGTACGCAGAGATTCAAAATCTCCATTATCCTCTCGTCACTTTGGTCACAGGCAGCTGTGCCATCGAGCGTGTCACATAGCGCTCAGATATCAGTGGGCCGCACACAATCCACAAGTGTCCAGTGTCCAAAAGTGTACGCAGAGATTCAAAATCTCCATTATCCTCTCGTCACTTTGGTCACAGGCAGCTGTGCCATCGAGCGTGTCACATAGCGCTCAGATATCAGTGGGCCGCACACAATCCACAAGTGTCCACTGTCCACAAGTGTACGCAGAGATTCAAAATCTCCATTATCCTCTCGTCACTTTGGTCACAGGCAGCTGTGCCATCGAGCGTGTCACATAGCGCTCAGATATCAGTGGGCCGCACACAATCCACAAGTGTCCACTGTCCACAAGTGTGTGCAGAAATTCTAAAACTCCCCTGTCCTATAGACACCTTGTACCTTGTTTTACATTACTATATAGTTTGTTGGATTTTGTCTACATTTCTACCAAAAATGAGGAAGGCTGGTGGAAGAGGCCGTGGAATTGGGCGGGGGTTGGCAGCTGGTAATGATGGTGTTGGTGGTGGATCTGATGGTAGTGGCAAGAGCAAAATAGGACCGAATGCAGGAGGTGCTGACCCTGCGTCATCGTCTGGCTACATAAGGCCTCGAACGCTTAGTTTTCTAGGAGTTGGCAAACCGCTTTTAAAGGCAGAGCATCAGGAAAAAGTTTTGTCTTACATTGCTGACTCAGCCTCCAGCTCTATCGCCTCCTCTTCTTCAGTTGTAAAAAGTAAAAGCACTGAGTCGTCATTGGAGGCTCATGTTCATGAACCACACCTTTCCTTGTGTCCTTCACCCCAACCAAGATTGAAGGATGACGCAGGCCATACTACTGATTACTCCATGGAGCTGTTTTCACATACCATGCCTGGATTATCAAGTCAAATGGTGAATTACCCAGGCCAAGATGAATCTGACATGGAGTGCACTGATGCACAGCCGCTGATGGATGATTCTGCTGGTACATTCACTCAGAGCACTACATTGTCCTCGCAGTGTACAGAGCCAGATTTTGACCCTGCTGAGACTCAGGTGCACCTTCCCGCACACTATACCACCATACACGGTGACACAGAGAAAGGTGCACATGACATAGAAGAGGAGGTGATGGATGACCCAGTTGTTGACCCAGATTGGCATCCATTGGGGGAAGAGGGTGCTGCTTCCAATAGCTCAGATGAGGAGCATTCACAGCAGACATCGACATCACAACAGCTGTTATCTGGCAGGCCCGGAGCACTCCAAAGACAGGTTCCAAACATCAAAAGAGTTGCTGGACAGCTTGTCCAGAGGGTCAAAAGATCACAGCGTGCTAGGCCGCAAAATGTCTGCCAAAGTAGGAAGAGTGCAGTGTGGCACTTTTTTGAACAAAATCCTCATGATCAGGCCAAGGTTATCTGTAAGAAGTGCGCAAAGACCTTTAGCCGAGGGAAAAATCTGAAAAATTTGAATACCAGTTGCATGCTTAGACATTTAACCAGCATGCACTTGCAAGCATGGACACAACACCAAACCTCAAGTGCCACATGTGCAACTGATCACAACGAAGGTAGTCAGCAACGCTACATTGTTTCCCCCACTGTAAGCCCACCGGTTAGCACAGCAGCAAATGTTGAGGTGTCGTTGCAAGGCCACAGCAGTCAGGGAATCCCACTGTTATATCAACAAAAGACTGATTCTAGGCCATCAGAAAGAACACCAACTCCATCACCATCATCAACCCTCTCTCAGTCCGCCCTGTCCACCGCTACTTCCACCATATGCAGCTCTCAAGTCCAGCTCACCCTCCCAGACACTATGAGTAGGTCAAGAAAGTACTCAGTCTCTCATCCGCGTACACTGGGTTTGAACGCCCACATTGCCAAACTAATCTCGTTTGAGATGATGCCCTTTCGGTTGGTGGAATGCACAGCTTTCCGCGAACTCATGGCCTATGCAGTACCACGCTATGACCTACCCAGTCGCCACTTCTCTCGCAAAGCCATCCCAGCCCTCCACCATCATGTGAAAGACCGCATTGTCCATGCACTCAAGCAGTCAGTGAGCGGAAAGGTGCACCTCACAACTGATGCATGGTCCAGTCGGCATGGCCAGGGCCGTTACGTGTCCATCACTGCGCACTGGGTTAATGTGGTGGATGCAGGGTCCACAAGGGACAGCGGTGGTGGGACAGTGCTGCCTAGCCCACGGTATAGGAAACAGTTGGCTGTAGGCGTTCGACCCTCCTCCTCCTCCTCCTCCAGAAGCGAAAGCTCATCCACAGAGCGCAGTCGTACGAGCACTCCATCTGCAGCTGCCACTGTTGCACACGATGTGTCCCCCTATCGAGCAGCTAGTGGAAAGCGTCAGCAGGCTGTGTTGCAGATGATGTGTTTGGGCGACAGACACACCGCCGAGGTGCTGGCCGAGTACTTGAAGCGACAAACTGAGTCATGGCTGGGCAGTGTACATCTTGAGGCAGGCAAGGTAGTTAGTGATAACGGCCGTAATTTTGTGGCAGCCATAGCCCTTTCAAAACTCAGCCACATACCTTGCTTGGCTCACACCTTGAACCTGGTGGTGCAGTGCTTCCTCAAAAATTATCCGGAGTTAACAGCCCTGCTCCAGAAGGTGCGAAGACTGTGCGCGCACATCCACCGGTCGCCTGTACACTCCGTTCGTATGCAGAAGCTGCAGCGATTGCTCCACCTTCCCAACCACCGCCTCATTATCGACATTGCAACAAGGTGGAACTCCACCCTGCACATGGTGGAGCGGCTGTGCGAGCAGAGGCAGGCCATAATGCATTTGTGGGAGGATACACGGCCAGGCACTTTGAGAGCAGACATGGAGTTGACAGGCGTGCAGTGGTCGAAGCTGAAAGACCTTTGTAAAGTCCTTCAGTGTTTTGAGGAATGCACACGGCTGGTAAGCGCAGACGACGCCATCCTAAGCATGAGCATCCCACTTATGCGTCTGCTCATGCAAACTTTGACGCACCTTAAGGAGCAGGCGTCTGCAGCCAATGTTGATCAGGAGGAAGAGGAGGAGGGAATCCTTGATGACATTCAGCCATTGTCTGCTCAGGGACCTCTCCTGGACGAGGTGGAGGAAGAAGAGGAGGAGGAGGATGATGGGGATGATTACTTAGGGGAGGAGGATGCATCTCGTGGGGCAAGTGAAAATGTTGGCGTGGCAAGGTCTGGTACAGGGTTTGTGCGTGACTGGAGGGATGTGGATTTGCCAGAAAGTGCTCCTCCACCCAGCACTCGCAGTGTATCATTGACACCGGGAACATTGGCCCACATGTCAGATTATGCCTTGCGGATCCTAAAAAGGGACCCCCGCATTGCCAAAATGATGAACGATGACGACTACTGGTTGGCCAGCATCCTGGATCCACGCTATAAAGGAAAATTACAAAACATCATGCCACAGGAGAACCTTGACCTAATATTGGCTAATAAACAAGCAACTCTGGTAAATCGGTTGCTTGAGGCATTCCCAGCACACAGCAGCGGTGATGGTTCTCACACGAGCCGTACGGGCCGGGGGAAGCTTGGCAGAGGTGTTCGTGGTGCACACAGCAGAAGTGGCGTTGGAGACAGGGGTTTCATGACAATGTTGTGGACTGATTTTTCAAATACCGCTCACAAAACTGGTAATACTGCATCGATGGAAAGTGACAGGAGACAGCAGTTGTCAACTATGGTTACAAACTACTTTTCCTCCCATATCGATGTTCTCCCACACAGGTCATTCCCCTTTGACTATTGGGCCGCTAAACTGGACACCTGGCCTGAATTGGCCCAATATGCCTTACAGGAGCTCGCTTGCCCAGCTGCAAGTGTGCTATCGGAAAGAGTCTTCAGTGCAGCTGGATCAATCCTGACAGAAAAAAGGACCCGTCTGTCAACCCAAAATGTGGATGATCTAACCTTCATTAAAATGAACCACGCATGGGTTTCCAAGGATTTTGTCCCACCTTCCCCTGATGACACATAGGGTGACAGAAAAATGACTTGCTTTGGTCCACCTCTTCCTGGTACTTCACCTATTTCGCCTTTTGCATCAGTTGAATGTCCAACATCAACATATGCCACTTTCTAAAACTCCCTAACTGTGCTGCCTCCCCCCCCATGGCCGGGGTCACCACCTAGCGCACGACACCGTGCGAGTGCCGTTGCCCTGGACAGGTGGGTAGGCCGACTCTTGGGCGCGGGCACTGGCACAGGGTCCCTCATAGTGCAATCAAGTGTCTCTGACGGCGGTGGTGCACACCCGCCGTCAGACACACCGCTGTACTATGAGGGGCCCAGTGCCAGTACCGACGCCCACGAGTGGGCCCCCCTTGCTTGGCCAGGGCCCCAGCATTTGCAATCTTTACCTCTCCCTGCTCCTCCGCTGTGTAATCTGGGCCGTCAAATCCATACTGTGCCTGACACCGTCTGAGCCTGCCTCCTGAGACATATATTTTGAATGTGTACGCTATCCATACATGTTATCCGGGGATACGGTACCCCTTCTAACCTTTGTGCAATGACGTGCAATCCATACTGGGCCTAACACCGTCTGAGCCTGCCTCATGCTGTATAGACATATATTTTGAATGTGTACGCTATCCATACATGTTATCCGGGGATACGGTACCCCTTCTAACCTTTGTGCAATGACGTGCAATCCATACTGGGCCTAACACCGTCGGAGCCTGCCTCATGCTGTATAGACATATATTTTGAATGTGTACGCTATCCATACATGTTATCCGGGGATACGGTACCCCTTCTAACCTTTGTGCAATGACGTGCAATCCATACTGGGCCTAACACCGTCTGAGCCTGCCTCATGCTGTATAGACATATATTTTGAATGTGTACGCTATCCATACATGTTATCCAGGGATACGGTACCCTTTCTAACCTTTGTGCAATGACGTGCAATCCATACTGGGCCTAACACCGTCTGAACCTGCCTCATGCTGTATAGACATATATTTTGAATGTGTACGCTATCCATACATGTTATCCGGGGATACGGTACCCCTTCTAACCTTTGTGCAATGACGTGCAATCCATACTGGGCCTAACACCGTCTGAGCCTGCCTCATGCTGTATAGACATATATTTTGAATGTGTACGCTATCCATACATGTTATCCAGGGATACGGTACCCTTTCTAACCTTTGTGCAATCACGTGCAATCCATACTGGGCGTGAGAACGGCTGGCGAGCTGTTAAGCAAGCTACAGCACCTGTCCAGACAAGTACAGGGATTCCCTAGCGAGGAGACTTATTTGATTGTTTTCTATGTTGGGACAGCAATTTTTGGGGAGCACTATTCTCTGGAGAATGATAGATGGGGCCCACCATACACTGGAACATTCCAAAGGTGGACATCAGACACTGGAGCAGCATTTACAGGGCCCATTATACACTAGAGCAGTAGAAATGGGGCCCATTATGTTTGGAGCATTATTTGGGCCCATAAGACAGTGGAGCTTCATCCATGGGGACCAACATACAGTGGGGAAAAAAAGTATTTAGTCAGTCAGCAATAGTGCAAGTTCCACCACTTAAAAAGATGAGAGGCGTCTGTAATTTACATCATAGGTAGACCTCAACTATGGGAGACAAACTGAGAAAAAAAAATCCAGAAAATCACATTGTCTGTTTTTTTTTCATTTTATTTGCATATTATGGTGGAAAATAAGTATTTGGTCAGAAACAAGCAATCAAGATTTCTGGCTCTCACAGACCTGTAACTTCTTCTTTAAGAGTCTCCTCTTTCCTCCACTCATTACCTGTAGTAATGGCACCTGTTTAAACTTGTTATCAGTATAAAAAGACACCTGTGCACACCCTCAAACAGTCTGACTCCAAACTCCACTATGGTGAATACCAAAGAGCTGTCATAGGACACCAGAAACAAAATTGTAGCCCTGCACCAGGCTGGGAAGACTGAATCTGCAATAGCCAACCAGCTTGGAGTGAAGAAATCAACTGTGGGAGCAATAATTAGAAAATGGAAGACATACAAGACCACTAATAATCTCCCTCGATCTGGTGCTCCACGCAAAATCCCACCCCGTGGGGTCAGAATGATCACAAGAACGGTGAGCAAAAATCCCAGAACCACGCGGGGGGACCTAGTGAATGAACTGCAGAGAGCTGGGACCAATGTAACAAGGCCTACCATAAGTAACACACTACGCCACCATGGACTCAGATCCTGCAGTGCCAGACGTGTCCCACTGCTTAAGCCTGTACATGTCCGGGCCCGTCTGAAGTTTGCTAGAGAGCATTTGGATGATCCAGAGGAGTTTTGGGAGAATGTCCTATGGTCTGATGAAACCAAACTGGAACTGTTTGGTAGAAACACAACTTGTCGTGTTTGGAGGAAAAAGAATACTGAGTTGCATCCATCAAACACCATACCTACTGTAAAGCATGGTGGTGGAAGCATCATGCTTTGGGGCTGTTTCTATGCAAAGGGGCCAGGACGACTGATCCGGGTACATGAAAGAATGAATGGGGCCATGTATCGTGAGATTTTGAGTGCAAACCTCCTTCCATCAGCAAGGGCATTGAAGATGAAACGTGGCTGGGTCTTTCAACATGACAATGATCCAAAGCACACCGCCAGGGCAACAAAGGAGTGGCTTCGTAAGAAGCATTTCAAGGTCCTGGAGTGGCCTAGCCAGTCTCCAGATCTCAACCCTATAGAAAACCTTTGGAGGGAGTTGAAAGTCCGTGTTGCCAAGCGAAAAGCCAAAAACATCACTGCTCTAGAGGAGATCTGCATGGAGGAATGGGCCAACATACCAACAACAGTGTGTGGCAACCTTGTGAAGACTTACAGAAAAGGTTTGACCTCTGTCATTGCCAACAAAGGATATATCACAAAGTATTGAGATGAAATTTTGTTTCTGACCAAATACTTATTTTCCACCATAATATGCAAATAAAATGAAAAAAAAACAGACAATGTGATTTTCTGGATTTTTTTTTCTCAGTTTGTCTCCCATAGTTGAGGTCTACCTATGATGTAAATTACAGACGCCTCTCATCTTTTTAAGTGGTGGAACTTGCACTATTGCTGACTGACTAAATACTTTTTTTCCCCACTGTATACTGTAGCATTATGTGGAGCTCATCATATACTGTTTCAAACATTATATGGGACCAATGATTTTGTATGGAGAAATAGATGGGCCTCGTCATGAGATGTAAAAAGTGAGGTATTTTTCATTGTACTATACCGCTATTTCTCTGCCGTATCGGAGCATGATGAGTTGTGGTATGTGTTAAAGGGGCGCTCTTTCGCCCAGGGCACATGAAAACCTGCAGCCAGCCCTCCCCCCCACAAATTTAGCCAAATAACCCCCATTTTTCAGTGCGTAACTTGTATTATGAAGTTAATTAAGGTTGACAAGCTTAAGTAAGAAGAATTGATGCTTTTGGCATTCAAATGGGCACTGTAGGTGTGTTTCCTGTCCTCCTCTCACTGCCGACTTTTATTCCCCATTGACTTACATTGGGTTTCGTGTTTCGGGACGACCCCGACTTTTCCCTATAATCGGACGATCTTGCTCGACCCGACTTTTGGAAAAGTCGGGTTTCATGAAACGAAAAGCGACCCTAAAAAAGCAAAAGTCGCTCAACTCTAATCAGCACCATTTGTAAAATGTTATTTTATTTTGTTAGCATTTTAGGAGATTTCAAAAAGTAGCAGTAATTTTTCATTTTTTTTCATAGAAATTTACAAAATTATTTTTTGGGGGACCTATCCAGGTTTCAAGTGACTTTAGGGGTCCTATATATTGGAAAACCCCAAAAAGTGATACCATTTTAAAAATAACACTGCCTGACAATACTGAAAACTGCTGCCAGGTAGTTGCACCTGATAACCCTTCAATTGCTTTTCAGGAATTAATACAAAGTGGCATGATAGGAAGGAAAAAGTTGATTTTTTTACCTCCTAAATGTCGCTGACTTTTGAACAGGTCAATGTATCCGGCAGACTCTAAGACCACTATTTGCTCATGAATTGTTATGGCAAACATAAAGACCATGCAATCATGATCTCTGGGTGCCGATGGGGATAAAGAGGGAGAAGCCACACTCTCAAACATTTGATAGTCACTATTGACAGCAGCATCTAAGGGGTTAAACAGATATAGACGGTGACAACACTGATCATGGCTGATGCAGCAAATTGTCAGCTATAGTGGACAGCCGACAGCTGCTGGATTGTCACCTGTAGGGGGATGCTATTCTCAGATCAGTTAAAAGACGTAATGACTGTCAATAAGGGGTTAAATCACTGACCATAATGTCACAGCAATCATTCAGCAAAAAGTGCTATCACTGCATAGGAGAAATAGTTAATTATCATACCAATGAATATATATATATATATATTCACCACCATTATGGCAACCTAGATGGTGAACATTACCTATGAAGACTATGCAAGTTCTGGCCAGAATCCAGAGGGGTGCGCATCCACCCCACCCTCGTTTCTGTTCTGTGGAGTCAGTTATTTGGGAGTTGGTGGAGTTGAGGCTGAACCTTCAGTCCTCCTGCACCACATGTGCTATGGTACTGGTGGTTATATTGAGGGGGTGGAGTGAAGGGCAGTTCCTTTTTAAGTGACCTTGTTCGCCACAGTGAAAACAGTCTCTTTCTGTTTGCTTCGCCTATAGCTACCTTTCCCTTCAATTCTCCCTTTTTCTGTTTTAAATTTCCTTTCTGTTGTTCTTCCTGTACCAAATTGATCAATATTGCATTCCTTCTTACCTGTTGTGATGAATGAGTGGGGTGTTCTGTGCCATTTCTGGGTAAGTGGGCAGGCTATTAACAGAATGAAAGGGAGAAGAGGTCCTGTCATTCAGTCCCCATTGTAGTTTAGTTTACTGCCTGGTATTTTCTCTAAGTGTTTGACACTGTTTAATTCCTTGGTCATGAGCTTGTACTTGCTTACAAACCTATGTATTCTCTTGTGTGCTACATCTCAGTATATCCCCTCCCTCCTAGTCAAAAGGTGTAGAATTCAATTCCTATAAGTTTTGATAAACAAGAGGTGAGCCTGGCTTCAAAGGTGAGACATTTAGAAAAACGTGCCTCATTACCGAGGTGCCACACAAGAAATATCTCATGATGGTTAAAACCAGTGAGCCCTCTGAAAACCTTGGCAACCTTATTGTTGTAAAACATATTGACGCCATTGGTTATAGAAGAATTTCTAAATTACTGATTGTTCCAGTAAGCCTGGGGTGGGGAACCTCAGGCCCACGTGCAGATTCCCGGGGACCACAATGCTTGGGCCAGCAGCTCTGTTTTGTTGGCAGCCAGCCCATTAATTTCTTCTTTGTCTGTGAGCATGCACACGCAGTATTAACTACTGAACCCTGAGGTTCGATCAATAAAAGATTACGTCCGGACACCAGTGCCAGGATGTACTTTGTAAGGCTACTAAAGGATGGTATAAATAGCCATATTCTGGAAGTGGAAAGAACGTTTCACCATAAATTGCCCATGACCAAGTGCCCACAATGCAGTTTCTGAGAGGAGGGAATAGAATTATCAGAGGAGTTGTCCAAGAGCCAAAGGCCACCTGTAAAGAACTACAGAAAGACCTGGCATCAATAGGTACAATTGTTTCAAAGAAAACAAGTCACTCAACCTCCATGGCTGGAAGTACGCTTACCATGCAAGACTGCATTGCTGAACAAGAGGCATGTTCAAATGTGTTTAAAGTTTGCTCAACAACATTTAGACAAGCCTGTGAAATACTGGGAAATTATTATTTATATAGCACCATTGTTTCCATGGTGCTGTACATGAGAAGGGGTTACATATAAATTACAGATATCAGTAAGCAAACTAACAATGACAGACTGATAGAGGGGAGAGGACCCTGCCTTTTCAGGCTTACATTTTACAGCAGTGTACCCCAACTCCAGTCCTCAAGAGCCACCAACAGGTCATGTTTTCAGGATTTCCTTAGTATTTCACAGGTGATGGAATTTGCCTGTGTAGGTGATGCAATTATCACCTGGGCAATACTAATGAAATCCTAAAAACATGACCTGTTGGTCGCTCTTGAGGACTGGACTTTGGGAGCACTGTTCTACAGGATGGTGGGGAAGGAGACAGTAGGTTGGCGGGTTGCAGCAGTTCCGGTGTTGGTTGAGGTGATATCTCTGGTAGTGGTGAGGAGGTAGCAGGCTGTAAGCTTTCTTGTAGTGATGGGTTTTCAGGTTCCGTCTGAAGGATTCGAATGTGGTTGATAGTCTGATATTTTGGGGCAAAGAATTCTAGAGCAGGGTTTCCCAACTCCAGTCCTCAAGGCCCACCAACAGATCATGTTTTGAGGATTTCCTTAGTATTGCTCAGGTGATAATTGCATCACCTGAGCAATACAAAGGAAATCCTCAAAACATGATCTGTTGGTGGGCTTTGAGGACTGGAGTTGGGGAACCCTGTTCTAGAGGATGGGGGATATTCTGGAGAAGTTTTGGAGGCGCGAATAAGTGTGGAGAGAAGGAGGTCTTGGGAGGACCGGAGATTACATGAGGGAAGGTATCGGAAGGTTAGTTCAGAGACATATGGGGGAGACAGGTTATAGATGGTCTTGTAGGTCAATATTAGTGATTTGAACTGGATACGCTGAGGGAATGGGAGCCAGTTAAGAGATTTGCAGAGGGGAGGAGTACCAAGGAGAGAGATGAATTAGTCGGGCAGCAGAGTTAAGGATGGACTGAAGAGGTGCGAGGGTGTTAGCAGGGAGTCCACAGAAAAGGAAGTTACAGTAGTCGAGGCGGGAGATGATGAGGGCATGCACAAGCATTTTAGTGGATTGAGGGTTGAGGAAAAGACTGTTTCTGGAAATATTTTTGAGCTGGAGGCGACAGGAGGTAGAAAGAGCTTGGATGTGCGGTTTGAAAGACAGGGGAGAGTCAAAGGTTACTCAGAGGCTGCAGACTTCCAGTACGGGGGAAAGCGTGATGTCATTAATTGTGATAGGTCAGGTAAAGAAAATCTGTGAAATGGAGGAAAGAGGATGAATTCAGATTTGTCCACATTGAGCTTGAGGAAGCGAGAGGAGGAGGATATGGCTGATAGACACTCCGGGATTCTGGACAGCAGAGAGGTGATGTCTGTCTGGGCCAGAGAAGTACATCTGAGTATCATCAGCATAAAGGTGGTACTGGAATCTCTTGGACTTTGCGTTGCCCCAGGCCAAGTGTTTAGATTGAGAAGAGTAGGGGTCCTAGAACAGAGCCTTGGGGGACTCCAACAGAGAGGGTGGGATGAGGAGGTAGTGTGGGAGTGGGAGATGCTGAATATGCGGTTGGAAAGGAATGAGGAGATCCAGGATAGGGCGAGGTCTTTGATGCCAAAGTAGGAGAGGATCTGTAGTAGGAGGCAGTGGTCAACTGTCGAAAGCAGAGGACAGGTCTAGAATCAGGAGTATAGAGTATTGTACGTTTGCTTTGGTTGTAAGTAGGTAGTTAGTAATTTTGGTCAGGGCTGTCTCAGTGGCGTGATGGGGTGGAAACCAGATTGTAGATTGTCAAAGAGCAAGTTAGATGTGAGGTGGAAGGAAAGTTCAGCGTGGACGTGCAGCTCCAGGAGTTCAGAAGAGAATGGGAGCATTGATATTGGTCGATAGCTGGACATAGCGGTTAGGTCAAGGGTTGGCTTTTTAAGGATAGGCGTGATTGTGGCATGTTTGAAAGCAGAATGGAAGGTACTGGAGGTTAGTGATAGGTTGAAGAGGTGAGTTAGGGATGGGATAATAGTGGTGGTGAGGTTGGGGAGGAGATGGGATGGGGTCGAGTGCACAGGTTGTGAGGTGCGATTTGGAGAGGAGATAATTAAGTTCCCCTTCAGTGATGGAGGGAGGTTATGGGGTTTGAGCATTGGTCTGGTATACAAAGGGCTTGTGGTGGTTGAACAATGAGGACTTGCCTTGTTTAGTCGATCTTATTTTTGAAGTGTGTGGCAAAGTCCTCAGCAGAGATGGAGGAGGTTGGAGGGGGCAGTGGTGGGCGGAGGGAGCTAAAAGTTTTGAATAACTGGGGTTGTAAGATAGGGAAGATACAAGGGTTGTGAAATAGGCCTGTTTAGCAGAGGTGAGGGCAGATTTGAAAGCGAGTGTAGCCTGTTTGAATGCAGTGAAGTAGTCTTGCGAATTTGTTTTCTTCCAATGCCGCTCTGCAATCCTGGATGCTTGCCGAAGCTTTTTAGGGGTGTTATTGTGCCAGGGTTGTCTGTTGGTACATCGCATTCTGCCATGAACGAGAGGAGTGACCGTGTCAATAGCTGATGTAAGAGTGGTATTGTAGAAAGCAGTGACACTGTGTCGTGGAGTGATTATATGGATGCCAGTGGTAAAATAGAAAGCATGTGGGTGTCTAGGTGTGCAAGGTTTCTGCGGGGGTGCACATGTTGCTGGACATGGGTGACAGGAGAGAACAGGGATAAAGTAAGATGGTTGGATAGAGGGAGAGTGGAGGTGATGAAGTTAGAGAGCAGAGGCGGGTGAAGACCAGGTCTAATGTATGTCCATCTGTGTGGGTGGCTGAGGAGGACCACTGAGTAAGTCCAAAGGATGAAGGGACAGGAGTTTGGAGGCTGCTGACCGAAGGGTATCAGTGGGGATGTTGGTCACCCATGATGATAGTGGGGATATCAGTAGGAAGAAAGTGAAGAAGTTAGGTAGAGAATTGGTCAATGAAGGCAATGGTCGGGCCTGGATGTCTATGATGGCCACTTGGAGGTTGGAGGGAGAGTAGATGCGAATAAAGTGGACTTCAAAAGAGGGGAGGATTAGGGAGGGAAGAGGTGGGATTGGGTTGAAGGTGCTGTTGGAAGAAAGGAGAAGACCCACTCCTCCACTGTGTCTGTTGCCAGGGCGAGGAGTGTGGGTGAAGTGTAGGCCGCCGTAACAGCACAGCAGGGGAGGTGGTGTCAGCCAGGTTTCTGTGAGGCCGAGGAAGGCAAGATTGAGAGAAAGAGGTCATGAATCACATGAAGCTTATTGCAGATGGAACGGGCATTCCAAAGTGCTCCAGAGAGAGGGAGCAGGGGGGTGGGTGTCAATGGCACAGGTTTTACGTTGGAAAGATTGCAGTAGTTCTTAATAGGGAGCGGTAGGAAAGGGTAGTAATGGGGGGTATGAGCTGTGGGGGGGTCCAGGATTGGGAGATATGTCGCCAACAGTGATGAGAAGCAGAGAAAGGGAGAGCAGATGGGAGAACGAGCGTGGGCAGCTTGTTTTATGTTTCATTAGGACAGATTTGAGGTTGAGGAGCAGGTCAGCAGAGGAGGTCAGGTGGGTAGGGAAGGGGAGATGATTATTTGGTTAGAGGGTGCTGGGGTTTGGGGATAGTGAAAAATGAGGATGAATGAACTCATGGAGATCAACATCCAACACTGCGGAGACACCATCACATGTTTCTCAACGCAGTGATGCTAGAGCATTGCCCCCATCCCTTATGGGAAATATGCAAAAACATGTAAATCAACAGCTGCGGAGACACCATCACATGTTTCTCAACGCAAGCAATGACTAGCCAGGTCTTTCACCGGGAAGGAACAACCACGGGAAGGGCAGTCTCCAATGAAGGAAACCACCTATGAATGAACTCATGGAGATCAACATCCAACACTGCGGAGACACCATCACATGTTTCTCAACGTGGATGGGGGCAATGCTCTAGCATCACTGCGTTGAGAAACATGTGATGGTGTCTCCGCAGTGTTGGATGTTGATCTCCATGAGTTCATTCATCCTCATTTTTCACAGTCTTTTACTAGGCATTGCTCCTACTAGCCAGTTTCCTACTCCACACTGATGAGGGGCAATACCCCGAAACAGCTGTCTGTGGATGGATACCTTGTTTTGGCATAAGTGGTTTCCTTCATTGGAGACTGCCCTTCCCGTGGTTGTTCCTTCCCGGTGAAAGACCTGGCTAGTCATTGCTTGCGTTGAGAAACGTGATGGTGTCTCCGCGTCTCTTGATTTACAGGGGTTTGGGGATAGTGAAGGAGAGTGAGGATTAATGGAGCAAACACTGAGGGCATATGTAAACATGGTGAAGGAGTAAGAGGGTTAATAGAAAAGCTAGATCCAAGTAATAAGAAGTGCTTACTCAGCAGACATACCCAAAAGAGACAGGTACATAGTGTGGGGCCCGGACTACTGTCGTGAATAACTGCTGTTGAAATAACTGCAGCTTCAAGATACTTTTGCTGCAGTGATACTTATGCTGCAGAAATACGTGTGCCAGACCCCACACTCATGCACCCCTTGGGATGCTACTAAATATATAGGACTGAGTAGAGGATCAGGTGAGAGGGATTGTGGGAATTAATTTGGGATAAATTAGCAATTGGCTAGCACACCAGGGGAGGTTAGACAATCAAAGGCACAGGGCCTGGCTACATCCATATGCTAGTAACACCTTGCACCTAATAGCATCTCTACTGGCCCCAACATTGATATACAGCAGTAAATATTGAGTTCAATGCAACAAATGAATTTAGCAAACATTCAGCAGCCACTGTTATATACCATTAAAGGAAATATTGCAGCAGATGACCGCAAGCAGGGATTGTAGCAGAGATTGTACCCGGGTGAAGAGAGGAGTTAGATGTTAATTCTCAGCCATTGAAATAACTGCAGCTTCAAGATACATTTGCTGCAGTGATACTTATGAATATAGTCTGGTTGTAACAATTTGGGGCACCCTAGCTCGCCCTGTTCACCGGGATACTTCAGTTAGCAAAGATGCCTGGGCCTCCGCCCTTGCCTTATTTCCTAGTACAGCCCTTCGTCTGTCCCCTTCCCCTACCCAGGGAAGAGGGGGCGCTACTGTGCACCGCAGTACACTATCCCAACAGACAGGGTAACAAAAGACAAGGGTAAACTGAAAACCACACACACAAAATATACACTCAGATGTAACAGAGGTATTCAAAAGGGTGTGTAGGGAGGGGGAAGTAAGCAAAACTGAGAAGGATAAGGAATTACCAAGCAAACAAACCAGACAACAGTCCCTAATTATCTCCTCCAGCACTCCTTCACAAAACCAACTTCTCCCACTCCTATGTCTTGCAGCAATTGCTAACTCAGGCAAGGACTTGGTAATCAAGCCCATATTTTATAGGCGAAAGGAGTGGCTAACCGAGCATAGCTGAATGCAGCAATTTTCAACATGGCTGATTAACCCCTGTTCTGCTGAAAGAAATAAACATGTTTACAACACTGAAGAAGGGCTTCTTCTGAACAGCGGAATAGGAGCCACCAGACCCTGCAGTCTTCTTGCTCCGCTTCATTGCGGTAACATTTGGTGAAAATTTCATGTCAGTAGCACATTTAGAAATGTTTCTTCAGAAAATTGGTGACGTGTTCA
This sequence comes from Dendrobates tinctorius, assembly GCF_039654945.1. Classification (NCBI taxonomy): domain Eukaryota; kingdom Metazoa; phylum Chordata; class Amphibia; order Anura; family Dendrobatidae; genus Dendrobates; species Dendrobates tinctorius. The sequence continues at coordinate 5,829,504 of NW_027361960.1, read as the reverse complement.
ACACTTCACCCACTCTACGCTAAGCGAATAAGTGAATATATGCATTTTTAGGGCTAGGTTCACATTAGCATTTCTGTGCGCAGTGTATCATCTACATGTGCAAACGCATGCTTACGCAGTGTTTTTTATCCGCATCAGCTTAAGCATGACTCAAAAAAACGCTGCGTGTGCATGCGTTTGTGTCGTTAATGCACGTGTTCGAAATTTCCATAAATTTTGGTATGCGGCCAATGCTTTTCCAGGAGAACTTCCTTGACACAAGCCACATCAAATAAGCGTGTCTCATGGGAATTCTGTATATAGACCCTTGCTCAGATGAAATCCTCATCTTTTGCTGCTGTATCCAGCTACTAGATTGATCTCGGCATGGAGAGCTTCTATCGTAATCTGGAATTGGAATTGAAATTCGCTTTTGCCTTTGCTGTGACTTGTTAAGAAGAGAGAGACTGAGAAGACGTCGTCGTCGCTACTGGCAACACCCCATCATTGACGTCCGAGAGAGCTGTGGAGCCTACTACTCGTACACCGAGCTGCATGAAAACCCTGAGAAGTTTTTCAACTACACGAGGATGTCCGTACAGAGCTTTGATGACTTGCTGCAACATGTCCGAGGATCCATCACCAGGCAGGACACACATCTACGTCAAGCCTGTGAAGCCTGCCCAGTTGCTGCATCGCTGGTGGATGATTGCGAGTGTTCGGTGGCTGGTCGATGAGAGGCCACTCCAACTGAGGACGATCCAGGTTCTGTGTGGAAAATAAATGAAAAAAAAATTATAAAACGCCAACTACCATCCTGTAGAACTGAAACAATTCAGATGTTATGGTCGCCATTTTTGAAGAATTTTATATTTTTGATGATGATGATAATTTTTCAGAACATATAATTTTTTATACACGTTATATTGATGATCTATTATTTATCTGGAAGGGAGATGTTGCTACAGCACATTCCTTCATAAATCATCTCAATCAAAATTCTTTTAACCTTAAATTTACTTTTTCAGTCCATCCGTATACCATCAATTATTTGGATGTGACTCTTTTTGGTAACCACAACATAATTGACATTCTTCCCTACCATAAGGAAACTGACTCCAATTCCATTTTGTTAGCCAGCTCATGTCACCCTCCACATACGGTGAAAAATATCCCCATTGGAGAATTGATCAGACTTAAACGTAATTGTTCTAGGTCTGATCTTCTCCCACATGAAACTAATAAAGCTATTACCAAACTTAAACATAGGGGGTATTCCAACTGGTGTCTGAACAGAGCCCAAAAGATAGTGAATCAAATTGATAGATTGGATCTTTTTTCAGACCATCACAAAAATAAACACAATATCAATCATCAATTAACTTTTTCTACCAATTTTTCTCCGCAATTCAAGGATATTGTAAAAATAATACAAAAACATTTACCGATTTTATCACAGGATAATTTACTTTGCCATATTCTAGAAAAAAATAAAATTAATTTCGTAGCAAAAAGGGCGCCCAATTTAGCCCATATTTTGTCACATAGTTTAGTAGTCAGTAATAATAATAAAAAAAGTAATTCCAAAAATTGGTTATCATGTACTGGCTTTTTTGGCTGTGGGCATAATTTTTGCATTTCATGTAAACATGTTAAGAAATGCAAATCATTCAATTCTATGTTTACTGGTTTAACTTACAACATTAGGGATTTTATTAATTGTAATACCCCTAATGTTGTTTATCTTATTGAATGTACTTCTTGCTCAATTCAATATGTAGGTTGTACGACTTGTCCTCTTAAACAGCGGATACGCAGACATATGTCTGATACACTAAATCCTTCCGCAGTAAATGTTTCTGCAGTCTCGAGGCACTTTATTACTATTCATAATAGGTGCCTGGATTCCCTTACATTCATTGGCATTGAAAAGGTGTACAAACCAACTAGGGGAGGGGACCACCGCAGAAAGATTCTCAATCCAGAGTCTTTCTGGATCTACAAATTGGGTACTAGAGTGCCGCATGGTATGAATAAGAGGAGAGATCTAATCATGCAGTATTCTTAGGCATCCCTTTCTCTTCCATGTTACCCTATTTTCCCCATAACAAAAGAAAAGGGAATATAAGTAGGAAGAGGGAAACAAAAGTAGGAAGAAGTAACAGGGAAAAAGAAAAAAAAAAATGGCAATTTTTTTTTTTTTTTTCCCTTTTTGACAATAAATTGTACATAAATTGTTTGTGAATCGCAAGACTCTTGTTATAACACCATCAAAATATACTATGGCTTCTTTATAACATTAATGTGTGTTTTTTAACTGTTTACATTATACACTAGTATTTTTTCTTTTTTTTCTTTCTTTTTTCCTCTCATCTTTTTTGTTATTACAAATTTTTTTTGTGTGTTGGTCTCCATCCTTTGCACAGTTGATTTAAATTTGTTTTGTTTTTTTTTGTTTTTTTTTTCATGCTAAACGAATGGGTGTGTTTTTCATCTAATTGGTTCACCTGTTTTCTTGATGTGTTTAAATATTTGCTTGGAGACCTTTCTTACGCATTCCATGATTAAGCCCTTTCAGGGTGAAACGCGTAGGAAATTGCTCCCCTCCATACGCCTCTTTATGTCGTTTTTACCTGATGGTATGAAGATTTTATATTCTCAATAAAGCAATTATTATTTTATCTCCTGGAGACGCTGGAAAAATCCTTCTTTATGTTGTGCAATTCAGATGTTATACCATGGAATACAACACGAAGATACTCACGTTCAATGAGCAACCTTGGGCCTCAGGAAAGAGCATGCAATGGTATTTGTATTTCGTGGAGCAGCACCACTTCAAACCTGAATCTCCTCTCATATCTTTATTGAATTGATCCGTCATCGAACGCCAACGGACTTTTTACTCATTTCACTGTGAAGGGGGAAAAAAAAAAAGAAATTGTAAAACAATGCACCTACATTTACAGGTTCACTGCCACGTCAGACCACACTGCAATACTTACGAAAATCCTTTCTGACTTGTGGTGTGGCATGGTCTCACTCAGCCAACAGCGGTTTGGCCTCTTCTTCCCAGAGTCGTCGAATCACTACGAAGTCAGAATGCTGACGATCACGGGTGTCCCACAACGCTACTCACTCTTGCACAAGAGGAATCAGTTGGTCATTGTCAATGATGGGGTTGGCTTCCTCAAGTTGTGGAACCTAGACATCAAAGAAACACAAAAAAAAAACAAAGCAAAAAATAAATTATAAGTCATATAGTTTTAAAGATAAAACACTTAAACCAAAAACAATCAAGACTACTTACACTCGGTCTTTCCACCTCAGAAATTCGGGCCCGACGACCCTGAAAGAATTATTTACACTCAACTGCTCATGCTCTTCCGCACTGGAAGTGTCCTATAAAGAAAATACATGATTTACCACATTGGTATGTATTAACTGTCAATACATACCAATCAGTCTAGCAAATGTACTCACTTCATCAGTGTCATGTCCACTCTTGGAAGCATTCAGGTCTTCACTGGAGGACATGTTGGAATACAAGGCTGCAAGAGAGACAGTACACACTGCATAACGTGACACACAAAGAGACAGAGTACAGACTGCAGTAAAAGAGACAGACATTTTCATAGCTTCTATACTCACATCCAGAGTCTTGAGATCAAATCAAGAGTCTTGAGAGTCCTGCACTTCCAGTGTCCACACCCCCTTTTTATACAGCTTGGTTTTTGGAGTGGCTGAAACCAGTTCCTGGACATGTTCAGTCTGAAGTACACATGCGCATCGAACGCATCAATGCGCATGTCCTTGAGTACCAATGCGTTCCCATAGACAGCAATGCGTTGTTTATACACACTCATCCACATGCGTATGCCTGCGCATATTTGACACCTCAAAAAATGCAACATGTTGCGTTCGCCGGACACCACGAAACAACGCACGGGGACGCATCCGCATACAAACTTTTGCCAATGCATGTGCCTGCGTACACAATGTAAAAGATTGGTACGCAAGATGCATGCGGAGATTATGCAGACCTACGCTGTGTTCAGAAATGCTAATGTGAAACCGGCTTAAGAAAGAAATGGCAGGATAGATGGCTGCACAATAAACACCGACACTCCCTGCATCCAGCCCCTCAGCAGTTCTTTGAAAAATAGAAATCCACACCTTGGCAGGACTGAAGACATTAAGGCCTTCCTTACTTTTACAATGGGGTCAAAGGTCAGTACAATTGGTAAATGAGACCTAGGTAAAAACATAATAGATACTGCCAACAAAATAATAAAAGTGCTTCTCACTAAATTAGAATGTCATTAAAAAGTTAATTTCAGTTCTTCAATATAAAAAGTGAAACTCATATAAAGTCATTACAAATGGAGTGATCTATTTCACGTGTTTAGTTCTGTTAATGTTGATGACTATGGCTTACAGCCAATGAAAACCCAAAAGTCATTATCTCAGTAAATTAGAATACTTTATAACACCAACTTCAAAAATGTTTTTTTAACCAATAATTTTTTATAAAATTTTCAGAAAATATTTGAACACACAGGGTCAAACAAAACACATACAATAACAAAATGCAGTAGGTACCTGTACACATTCTATGTATACGCATTAAAACATGACTTCACCATCCCACAGTGACATCATGGGAACTCCCAGGTTAAAGCATGATGACATAATCCCAATAATGTAAGTTTCATAGTGCCAAATAAGGTTTTACATCTTCAGTGGAAAGGGGCTGACCTTTGGCTATCCAGTCATGGATCCCATATACCCTGAATTCTCTTTTTGGCTGAGATGGAATGAGCCAGTGCTACTTCATATTGGCAATGTATATTAATCCAAATTTACGAGAAAGAAACTCTAACCCCCTTCAGTACTTTACCTATGCCAATATGTAAGACTCCCATATTGGACTCCAAAACCAACGGTACCCCAAGGACTTCTCGTATTAGATCACGACAATCTACCCAAAATTGAGCTATAACCAGACATGGCCACCATATATAACCCAATGTCCCCCTTTGCCCACAACCTCTCCAAAACACCTGAGAATGGTTAGGACCAAAATGAGATAACTGTGCCAGGCATTAGTACCACCTTAAGTGCACTTTTTTTTTTTTTTTTAACTGTTCCAGGTGATTTAGGCAAGATGATGCGCTTTACACATCTCTTAAACCCTCCCTTCATGTCTCCGGGTCAAGGGATATGCCTAGCTCCCCCTCCCACCGAATTATATATGCTAATTTAGTATCAACAGCTGGTGTATTCAAAGCACTATATAGAATGGAAATTCCCCTAGATCCCGACTCCAGTCTTAGAATATACCCATTAGCCCTGTAGTCTAAGGGAGTCTTAAATAAAAAACGACAACCCTGGTGATGTGTGGATCAGATGCCTAATTTGCAAATACTGATAAAATAGGCATCATATCCCGATGTTTTGAGGACAGTTGGCCAAAGTGGAGGAGATTCAGAGCACCATCCATCAAGTTCTGAAGAGTTTCAACCCCTGCATTGATCCAGTTATGCAGACCAACGTACGGGATATGCAGCTCAAGAGCTTTCAAAGACACATCGGTGAGGGGGATTTTTAATAACTTCAAGGCTATTTGTCCCCAATAGTCTATAGTAACCAACATCATTGTAAGGGGTGGGGTAAACAAAGTTTTCTTAATCGTCTCACTTTCTAGTGTAAGACGGGTTGAGCCCCTACAAGCATAAAATGCTTCAATCTGTAACTACTAATGAGCATTATCTATTAACCACCAGTCTCTTACCCAACAAGGACTGCCGCCCTATGGTATGCAAGAAAGTTAGGGACTCCCATTCCTCATGCATCATATAAGCCCAAATAAAATTATTAGCCATTTTTTTGAAGAAACGAAAGAAAACTAATAGGAACTCTGACTGGAATACTCCTAAAATATTATAAAATCTTAGGGCGCACCATCTTTTTAAAAATATTGATCCTGACTATCCATGGCGCTGGAATAGATTGAAATTCGTCTAATTCTAACTTGGTCTCTTTCAGGAGGTTGGAGAAGTTTCTCCCTATAAGGTGTTTAGAGTGTGTAAAAACTATACCTTAATATGGGATCTCTTTATCTACCATTTAAAAGGGTATTTACATCCCAATAATCCTTGAGTCGTGGACGGAACCAAAACAGGAAATACTAATAATTTAGTGGCATTAAGTTTATAGTACAATACTTTAGCGAATTCCTCTAACATGGTGACAATGGCACAAAAGGATGATTCTATATCAGTGCACGAGATAATTACATCATCCGTGAACAGTCAAGTTTTGTGACTTACTGGCCCAACTTTAATGCCCACTATATTCAGAGAAGCTCGTACTTTTTATCTAATGGCTCCAAGCACAAAGCGAAGATTATGGGAGACAAGGGGCAGCCCTGACGTGTTCCGTTAGTTATTGCAAATGAGTTTGATGAAAATCCCGACAACAATACCCTAGCATTGGAGTTGGAATACATGGCACAGATCGCTGACAATATGGGGCCCACCATGCCAAACTTTGTCAAAACACTCCTAAGATATCCCTAGTGCACCCTGTCAAAGGCTTTTTCAGTATCCAAAGACAGGAATACATCGGGGAGTCCACAGAACTCCACCACTTTGATTAAGTTAATCATTCTGTGTGTCCCATCTTTCTTGATCCGCCACAAAACTAACCTGATTAGGGGCAATTAATGTGGCAATAATGTGATGTAATCTTAAAGCTAATATTTTAGAGAAAATTTTTATATCGCAATTTAGAAGTGCAATAGGCCTAAAAGTTGCTAGGACACAGAGATTTCCCTGGTTTTGGCAGAGTAGAGATCGTAGCTTCTAAGTTAGATTTAGATATAGACTCCATATTCTGCCATAACGTATACAAACGTAGAAGAAAGGGGGTTAGAATCTTCTGGAACTAACTAACCATAGTACTAATTTGGTAACCCATCTGGACCCGGGGCCTTATGACCTTTGGTGGACCTAATGGTGGTCCAAATTTCCTCTTTAGTAAAGGGCGCCTTAAGAAAATTCACTTGTTCCTGGGAATCTTTTGGTAAGTTAATGCTTTGCAAGTACTGATCAATCGCCACTGGAGAGGGCTGGGGCGTATCAGAATCTTCCCCTAAATTATAAAGTTGAGTATAATATCTAGCAAATTAATTCACAATCTCCATTGGAATTCTGATGTTTCCCCTGGGGATCAGCCTGTGGCACTGCTGAGGTGTTATGGAAGCCCAGGTTGCTTTGATAGCGGCCTTCAGCTTGTCTGCATTGTTGGGTCTGGTTCTAGGCAGCACATTGTTCTGTGTACAAATGTGCTGCTGAAAACAAATGTTTTTCTATGTTCACAGGACATCTGTGCTGTGCCCCTGATTAAATTGCTCACTGCACAAAAAAAATGACCCCCACGCTGTCCCATTAGTGATATATGGCCTTCACACTAATCTCACCACTAAAATATTCCCACCACATCATTCCCCCTTATAGATTATGACCACTACACTATCTGTCCTTGTGAAATATGACCACCACACCACCAACTTATAAACTAAAAGACATATTGTCCTCAATTATGAACTATGATCTCCACATTGCACCACTCTCCTTTTTGTCCTTTGCACTATGCCTCACTCTGTAAGTGATTTTAATCCCCCAGTCTACAGTGTAACCCCCACTATCCAGTCTACAGTGTAATCCCCCCTATCCAGTCCACAGTAATAGTCCCCCTAACCTCCAGTCTATAGTAATTGACCACTTGAATCTTCAGTGTCTGCTATGTAACGTATATACACCAGCTCCAGTGTCTCCAATGTAATGTATATATATATATATATATATATATATATATATATATATACACACACACACACACACAGTGAGTGAAAGAAATATGGAACACATCACCAATTTTCTAAGTAAATATGTTTCTAGGTGTTATTGACAATAAAATTCTCACCAGATGTCTATAATAACCCATCCAATCCACACTAGAAATAAATAATAAAACCATAGATGTCCATAAATTAAGTTATGTTTAAAACTGAGAAATCACACAGGAAAAAAGTATTGAACACACTTACTGAAATGTAATTAACACTTCGTGCAAAATCCTTTGTTGATGATGATGTGGTGCCCCTGAGGGTTCAGTCGCAACAGAGGTACTGCACCTCACCCAGAGGTGTGGTACCCCACTCTCAGGTAAGGAGGGAGCACCACCCAGGACTCTAACACCTGCATCCCACACACACACTACAGTAGCAGTTTCTTCCATCTCTTCCTGCTGGGTAGGAAAGGGTGGTGGGAGGTAGGTGGAGATGGTAGGAGTAGGGGAGGAGCTTAGAGAGCAGGAAAGAACAGTGCAGAGAGAGTGAGTCAGATGTGTGGATAGACATGCGTTGAAGCAGTTCCCTGTCAGGAGAAGCTGCAGAAGCAGAGAAATTTCTGGAAATGTCAGCAGAAGGGAGAGCTGGAGGAAGGAGCTGACAGGACTGGTCAGTTAGAGGAAGGAGGAAGAAGAAGCCCTGCCTATGAAAGAGAAGAAGGGAACACCACATGGAGACAGAGAGTGGCCCAGCTGCTAGTGTGGCGAGAAGTAGACACCAGGAGCATTGGGTGGAAGCGACAGACCCCCCCAGCTCGCTGGATGAACGCCCTGCCTCGCTGCCATGGAAGACCCGGACCTCCTGAGCACGGAGGTTGAGGAGCTGCAGACGCAACTAACAGTGGTGTCGCAATGGAAGGAGTCCGGCGCCAGAGAAATGCAGGTAGCAGGCGACGACATCACTGCTGCAGCCGATGATACCCTGGTGGAGTGCCTGACACCCCCACCAACTCAGTGCACACCAGATACCAGTGGTGGAATCGATGATCCTGGTGCTATGCAATGTGCCTGTGGCCAGGAATGGTCCTGTGCTTGCACAGCCATCAAGTGACAGCTCCCAGGTATTGCCCTGGAAGCAGCAGAAACAGTAAAAAGAACAAGTAAGCATGATTGTAAATAGTTAAAGTTGCCATTAGTCCCAAATGCTTAATTTAAAAAAAAAAAAAAAAAATACAGTAGGATCATGAACAGTGAATGACCTAAAAACTTCCTTTTATATAGTTAGCACCTTATGTGCTCCCTATTGCTTTTACCTACATCAGACCTCAGAAGGAAAACCATCTGGTGTGACCGAAAACGTGATCCACCATGGAGACCATTAATGCTCTGCAGTCATGCCCTAAGCTTACTTAGGGGGATTTTGGACGGTTCCCCCCACATCACACCAAAGAAAGGGACACCCCGGCTGGGGATCCCCACTAAAAGTTTGTTGCACTTGATAAGTAAATTGCACTTGACAGTAATTTGCATTTAAAAGAAAGCACATTGTAGAGAATGTTTTAGTGTAAGAATGTTTTATAGTATATAACTGAGGAAAGCTTTAGTGAGTCTAGTAAAGAATGCTTTAGAGCATGTAACCTGGCCCAGTGAAGGAAAGCTTATTAAGGGTATATGCTAGTGTTGCGTTGAAGTGTCTTAAAGGGAGTGTTTACTAAAAATGATGCTGCTAGTTATTGGAAGTAAATGTTAAAGTTTTATAGAAGGTATTATTGATATTTTGTAGGAAGTAATGTTTTAATTTATGTAACGCTCAAGTCATAAGTGCCTCCCATAAAGGGAAGACGAGTTTTACCTGTTGAAATGTGCATTTCCAAAAATTGTTTGCATGTTTCAGCTCGTGGACGTGCTTTGTTTAATAGGGGGGTGTGTGGCACCCCTGAGGGTTCAGTCGCCACAGAGGTACTGTACCTCACCTCAGGTAAGGAGGGAGCACCACCCAGGACTCCAACACCTGCATCCCACACACACTACAGTAACAGTTTCTTCAGTCTCTTCCTGCTGGGTAGGAAAGGGTGGTGGGAGGTAGGTGGAGATGGTAGGAGTAGGGGAGGAGCTTAGAGAGTGGGAAAGAACAGTGCAGAGAGAATGAGTCAGACGTAAAGAGAAAGTGAAAGTGGAGAGACGTGTGGTGAAGCAGCTCCCTCAGGAGGTGCTGTAGAAGCAGAGAAGTTTCTGGAAGAGTCAGCAGGAGAGAGAGCTGGAGGAAGGAGCTGACAGGACTGGTCAGTTAGAGTGCTGACAGAAAAGTTAGAGAAGAAGTGAAGAGGGAGAAGGAAGGATCCTAGTGGAATGGCACAGCGACTATACTGCCCGTGGGACTCGATCCACACCGACTAACGTTGGGTGGAGGGATTAGGTCGCAGTGAGGTACCGGCCCTCTAGCCTAGTGGACAAATCATCAGACTCAACTAGCAAGCCGGAGGCAGAGGCACCTGGAGGTGTTTCAGCCACAGTCTCAGTTACATCGCTGAAAAGGCAGCCATATAGGAGCAAGGGGACGCAGAGAGGATGTCGCCTAACAAGGTCCACGGCTGCTGGCTTGGGACACTGACTGTGAGGTGTTGGGCAGGAGAGGCGGTCAGCCAATACAATGAGACGGCAGGAGAGGCATATAATGAAGGGAGTCTTGGGAAGGTGGATCCTAATCTACCTGAGAGTTTGTTGGACTCCTCACCTGAAGGACACAGTGCCAAGAGGGTATCCATGTACACAAGAACTGTTAGTAAAGCATTAGAAACTGCACCCAGCTGTGTCCTCTGAATTCTTTCTGTAACACCCATTCAGCAGTGCTACATCCTTTGCCAAATACTACATCATTACCATCTTCAATATATTACATCTTCCCTGGGACTAAGCTCTGCCTGTGGAGAGCTGTACCAACTCTTCTGCATCATCACCAGTCCCAGATAGAGTTGAGCGACTTTGGTCGGATCGGGTTTCATGAAACAAAATTTGAGTAGGATGAAACTGGTCCGACTAGGGCAAAAAAAAGTCGGAGTTTTGTCCGAAACCCGACCCCAATGCAAGTCAATGGGGAATAAAAGTCGGTATTGAGCAGATGACATTCATCCACTCAATGCCGACTTTTATTCCCCATTGACTTGCATTGGGGTCGGGTTTCGGACGAAACTCCGACTTTTTTTTTTACCTAGTCGGACCAGTTTCATCCGACTCAAATTTTGTTTCATGAAACCCGATCCGACCAAAGTCGCTCAACTCTAGTCCCAGAGGATCTGCTCTGCAGCGCTGGTCACCTCTCATCAGAAACCACAGGTGGCGTCACGAACACTTTATTATAAACTTTATTACAAACTCCATTTTCTCTTTAAAAATCCCCTTTTCCTTTAATTTCATTTACAACATTTTTGCATGGACATCCCGGGCCACCGACCGGGTCACTGCCACAGTGACATCCCCTTTAAGGTGTTAACGGCCCGGTAACGAGTACCCTGCGGGCCCCAGTGGGCGCTCCAATGACAGGTTCAAGATGCCTCCTGTATGAAGAAACTAGTCGCATGTATTACTCAGGTGTGATTTTGACGGGGTGTGTCTGGAGTCTGGAAGCTCAAGGGAGCAGGCACATGGAGGCGAGATCTCGTACAATCCACCAAATATCTGCTCCATCCAACCCTCTAAGAAGACCTGTGGACATCAGTTAACTACAGTAAACCCTCTGTCCGATGAGGGAGCCCCGGAAGTCGGTCCTAATCGTGTGGAGCTTACCACCGGTGAGTGGCCAGGAATCACACCTGTAGACCACAGCCCTACCAGGCTCATAGAGCAGCTCAGGAGCTGCACTTTGGGAGCCGGTGTCAGCACACATACCGGGTGCCCACTTGAGGACCGTGAGGAGAAAGGGCCGCCAAGACAAGCAGAGCAGCACCTCTTCCAGATACCGGATGAACTGTCCATTAGTGCAGGGGACAGTGGAAGGTGGAGGGAAGGAGCAGCAGCCATCTTCCAGTGCCTGCACCCTCACTGACATTGCCTGTTCCCTGATCAGCCCCTGTACCTACAGAGGCTAGGCCCACACACTAAGATAAGCCAGAACAGAGGACATCAGCATTTGGGACAACTGAGAACTGGAGTCTGTGCAGGGCACACCTCTATCCCCCTCCTGTGTGTGATTGCACTCACAGCATGGGACATGCATCTATGGAGGGTCTCTGAGATTTTTCCTGCTCTTTAGGCCGGTGGAGCGCCCGCCAGGGCCATGGGGTACTCAGTAACGGGCCACTTCTTAAAGGGGCAGTGTCACAGCGGCAGTGACCCGGTCCGTGGCCCTGGGCGTCCAATAAAAGGGGATTATTTACAGTGGATGAAGATAAAGAGTTTTTGTAATAAAGTAAAGCATTCGTGACATCACCTGTGGCTTCTGGTCAGAAGTGACCAGCGCTGCAGTGCCTATCCTCTGGGACTGATGGTGTGATGCAGCAGAGTTGGAATAGCTCTCCACAGGCAGAGCTGTTGTCCCAGGGCAGTAGGGGTTAATAAAGATGCTATGTTTGCTGATGGTAGATGTAGCAGTACTGAGTGAGTGTTGAAGCAAGAATTCAGAGGACACAGCTGGGAGCAGTTCCAAAGCTTTACTCACAGTTCTGTCTGCAGTACAGATGCCTGCTTGGTGCCGTGTCCTCCAGGTGAGGGGCTCAGTCAACTCCCAGGCAGATGGAGCACACCTTTCCAGCACTCCCTTCAGTATGTGCCTTTCCTGGCCACCTCACTATGCTGCCTTTTCGCCTCTTCCTACGCAACACCTCACAGTCAGTGTCCCAGGTCAGCAGCCGCGGACCATATCGGATAATGTGATCAGTTCGTTTCCTTGCTCCCTTTTGGCTGCCTTTCCGGCAAAGATAACTGTGGTTGGTGGCTGTGGCCTTTAAAGTTGCCACAGCTGTCGGCTTGCTAGCTGAGTCCTGTTGTCCACTCCACTAGGCTAAGGGCCGAGGCCCTTCTGCGACCTGATCCCTCCACCTGACGGCCCTCAGCGTAGAACGAGCCCCACTGGTGGCCTACGACCAGCCCGTGCCTCTGGGATCCCTTCCCTCTGCAGGGAGCTTCCTTCAGTATCTACTCCATCCAGCAGCTCCTCCCAACCAGGAGCTGCTCTATCTACGTCCGTCCACCTCTTCCCCTAAGGGAAGACTGTCCTAACTTCCCTTCAGTTCTCCCGCTCTAAACCCTCAAGCTCCACCCACCTCCCAACAGCCTTTCCTACTCAGCAGGGATGAGATCATCCTCCCTTAGGGTCCATCCAGGGTGCCCTGCTGTACTAAGTGTGTGTTGGATGTAGGTGTAAGAGTGTGGTCAGGTGCCTCCACCTTACCTGGGAAGTGGAATACCACATATCTGGCTGAGGTGCAGTACCTCTGTGCCGACTGAATCCTCAGGGGCACCACATCGGCATCACACATAACATAAAAAAAAAAATCACTCCGTCTTTCACGGAGAATCGCAGAAATGTTCCCTGAACACTGATTCACATGTCATCCGTGTACAATGCGAGGATGCGATTTTCTCACATCTAAGCACCCGTGTGACATCCGTATGGCAAGATTTTCTCGCAGCCTTGCAAAATGGACATTTAACTGATCCATGACCTCAAATATTTGTCAATACACACATATGTGTCTCACTGACATGTGTATGTCATTATATTTGATACAGCCCTAGATAGCAAAATAGCCGTTATTTCATTTGTCGGCTTCTGTAAAATCATTGCAGAACCCGACAGGATGGGAGACATGGTTTACATACAGTAAGCCATTGCAGAACAACTAGATTTATATGTGTCAGTCACTAATAGTGTAAGTATTATGTGTGTGTAAAAAAAGACCTGTAGGCATTTACTAAAAGAATGTATTCATGGTAAAAACTGGCATGGGATCCTGTGCAATGTTCTGCACCAGAGAGGATAAGCCAGTGACTGAGGGCAGATATTAATAGCCTAGAAAGGGACCATGGTTATTGGAACCCCCCCTGGCTAAAACATCTGACCTCAGCGACCACAGAAAAGGCGCTTCTCCCTTTTATTTAGAATGTTTTGGTTAAAGGCAGTGTCTATCAACCTATGGTATTCTATAATAGGTTTCTTGGAAGGATCAGCATCTAATTTTGTGTAGTATTTTGCATCCGATAGTATACTATATGCTTCCTTCAAATAGTCATCTCGGTCCTGAATGACAATACCCCCTCCTTTATCTGCCTCTCTAATTATAATTTTATCATTGTCCTTTAGTTTGTTTAAGGCTTCTTTTTCTTCCTTTGAAATGTTAGTTTTTTTAAAGGGTCCTTTATGCCTTATTGGTCCATTTCTTATTAAGCTCGTAGTTTATGTTTTCCCTTTTTGTATAGTTTTACCCCCAGTCTTATTTAATTCCCGGAATTCCTTGGATACTAAAGCATAAAAAGTATCCAAATGGCTACCTCGATGGTGGGTGGGGTTAAAAGTGGATTTAGGACAAACATTTTTATGTATACTTTTGCTGAGTTGTATGGTATCCACTTTTACTTCATCCTTGTCTTTGCACCCTGCTGTTCGATCCATAATAGCAAAGTGTCTATTTGGAGGAAGCATATAGTATACTATCGGATGCAAAATACTACACAAAATTAGATGCTGATCCTTCCAAGAAACATATTATAGAATACCATAGGTTGATAGACACTGCCTTTAACCAAAACATTCTAAATAAAAGGGAAAAACGTTTCCTGACTAACAAAAATCCGAATACAGCCCTCTTCTATCACCTACCTAAGGTGCATACAAATCCTGCAAAACCTCCCGGAAGACCGATTATTTCGGATATCGGATCATTAACCAGCCAGCTGTCGCATTATATCGACTTGTACTTACAGGATCTAGTCAGAAAATTACCTTCTTTTCTCCTGGACTCCAGTCAATTAATAAAAGAATGCGAAAATTTCGTTTGGGAAGAAAAGTACATGTTTATAACTTTAGATGTACACGCCCTTTACTCCAATATTGATCATATATTGGGAATTAATTCAGTTTCACATTACTTGAATGGGATAGCAGATATGCCAGAACAACAGAGACAATTTTTAATAAGGGGTTTAAAATTCATATTAGAACATAACCTTTTTACCTTCCAGGGGCAATTGTATATACAGCGGCTTGGCACCGCAATGGGAACTCGGGTAGCGCCAAGTTTCGCAAATCTTTTCATGGGGTGCTTCGAGTCCTCATCGCCCCTGTGTCAGCAACCTTACTGTAACATAATATATTATCGTCGTTTTATTGATGATTTAATTGTATTTTGGAAAGGCACTGAAGTTGAAGCTCAAGAATTTATTGTGGCATTAAACAGGAATGACTGGGGTATTACTTTTTCTGCAGAGGTTAATAAGGAAAAAATAAATTTTCTTGATCTAGAAATATCCCATAAAAATAAAAAAATTTGCACGAAAACATATTTCAAGAAAACTGACACAAATGGTTTCCTCGATTATCGAAGTGCACACCATCAAAAATGGAAGCAAAATATTCCTTATAGCCAATTCCGCAGAATTAGGAGAAACAGTACCAATAAGGAAGATTATGTGGAACAATCAAAAATTCTCATTGATAGATTTACGGATAAGAAATATCCAAAACGATTAATCATGGCAGCATACAGAACTAATCTAGAAAGAACTCAGCAGGAGTGTTTATCTAGAGAGAACAATAAAAACAAGGAAGTGGAAGAGGGGATAACTAAAGGAGGAGGAGAAAAACCTGAGCAGATAATTAATAAAAACAAAAATAGGAATAAGGAAAGAAAAAAAGATGGGTGGCAGTACAATTTTATTACCGCTTTTAATCGTAGCAATACAGAGATAAGAAATATTTTAAACAAATATTGGTACTTGTTGAAAAAGGATACTTTTTTGAAAAAACTTTTACCAGATAGACCCAATATTACCTTTCGTAGGGGCCAAACGGTGAAGGGTATAATTGTCCCCTAGTAATCTCAGAATTACCAAAGATAAGGAACGGGAATGAATAAAGAAAAAAGAAAAAATTAGGATAAATGAAACTGATGCTTTCAAACTGGGTATCTATCGATGTGGTTCCCGAAAATGTTGTACCTGTGAAATTATCAGTCATATGACTCAGTACATTACGTCGTACAGTACGGGTTAAACCATAGCAATCACGCAAAAATTAACGTGTGATAGTGATTTTGTTATATATGTTATCACCTGTGCCCTGCAATATGTGGGTCAGACCACCCAGTCCTTACGAGCCCGTATGAATGGCCACAGACACAATGCTAAAAATGTTTTTTTAAAGCAGAGTTTATCCCGGCACTTATCTTTGAAGCATAATAAAACATTCAATATTCCCGTGACTCCGCTGGAGCAAATACCTGAGAATTGTACTAATAGGATACAAAAGCTAAACCGGAAAGAATCATATTGGATCTTCCATCTGGGTACATTATACCCGGATGGATTAAATGATGTTATAGAGGACATATGATATTTAATTTAGGAAGAGTTCTAAGGAAGAGTTTTAAATTTTGCTATAATGTACATGTTTGTAGGA
The DNA here is from genome assembly GCF_039654945.1 of Dendrobates tinctorius. Lineage (NCBI taxonomy): Eukaryota > Metazoa > Chordata > Amphibia > Anura > Dendrobatidae > Dendrobates > Dendrobates tinctorius. Next base: position 5,813,063 of record NW_027361960.1, on the reverse strand, counting down.
TTTTATATTTTTGTATCAAATCACACTTCAGTATGTTTAATAACATTTTAAAGAAATTTTACACATAATATTATATTTATAGTGTTTTTAGAAAAAGGAAAAAAAAATTTTAGTGTGAAAAGTTTGGAATATTTTTATATATATACTTAATTGTTTTTTTTATGTGAAAATTTTTTGTGTGAAACTTTTTGTGTAACATTTATTTGGTATATGGTTTTTTTTGGATTCCTCAGAGTGCAAAATCCTGCATATCTGAGTATCTGGGTGTGTCTGAAAAACAGACCCTTTAGCCCCCACCCAAAACCATATGCAGGGAGATCTGCTATAAAATGTGTTCAGACAGATCTGTTTATATTCTTGACATTATACCTGAGGAAGACTCTTAGCAGTCGAAACTGGTTGTATTCTATTTTGAATTAAAAATAAAATTCATCCTTGAATCTAAATATCAAAGTTCCATCATCATCCTTCAGGAGCGCATATTGCTGGGAAAAACATTCACCAAGTGTTATAGCCTATGAAAGCACTGTCCAGTGGTCTCACTAGTTCCCAGATCTTTGCAGCAAACTGAATGGAAAGAGGAATGGAGTGATCCAGGGATTGGATCTACAAGCAGTATCTCAAGACACCAAATAGGTGAGTGTATTCACACTGAGTATATACCTTTGATAATTAACTACTACACTTAGAAGCTTGCGCTTCCCATTTTTCTCCCTATAATCCCCTCTTGTTTCATAATACGGTGCAAATCGCAGCATGCTGCGATTTCTCTCGCACGTATAATATGGGTGAGAAAAAAAACGGATGATGGGAGCTGCCCCATAGATTAATATTGGGCTGAGTACTATGAGATTTTTTTTTGCATAGCACTCGTCCGTATTCTACGGTAGTGTGACTCTGGCCTTAGCGTTTGCTCTGCACCTGTATTAAACCTTTGTAAACTTCTGAAGGCATCAAACTACAGACAAGAGAATCTTTTTTTTTTGTCAGAGAATCTTTTTTTTTTGTCAGTGTATGTGCTTATTGCATATCTCTTGCTCCTTTGTGTGACACAAATCATACTGGTTTTGGCATACTTGAAGCAAGATTGCCACATACTGGACACTATTTGTTCAATTTAGCAGCACCCTATATTTGCTGGTTTACTGAATATAACATATAACGTGTGGGTGCCCCTCCGATCCTGTACTTGATAATGTGACCGAGAAATGCATTTATCTCACCAGACAGACCCAAATAAGCGGTTAGAAGCAACTCTTTTATATGTAACCAAATTGACCCTGCATAACATACCAGTGACCATGACAAGGGGCAAGAGCACGAAAAGCAACCTCCCCTGCCAAACTCTCAAATGTTTTCCCTCGGGTATCAACAAGCACTTCCTCAGCTGGAGTACGATGTGGGACGCATTATTGACTCGAGGTGGGTGCGTCGGAAGCTCCAATATTTCGTACATTGGAAGGGGTATGCTCTGGAGGATCGGTCATGGGAACCGGCCAGTTCAGTGCATGCCGATCAGCTGGTTCTGGCTTTTCATGCCAGAAATCCAGAGAAGTCGGGGGGTCCAGGGGCCTCTCGTTAAGAGGGGGTATCATGGTTACTGATTGCGTTCCACCCCTGCCATCATGGGGTTAATGTTGTGTGCCTCTTTTTGGATCTGGGAGGGACATATATACCCCTTCCTGGCTAAGATTCTCTGTCAGTTATACTTTCGTTCTGTGTGTCTGACCCCCTCGTGTGTGTGTATATTGCATTGCTTGATTGCAGCCCGTGTATAACCTGGTCTGTCCGCTCGCTCTGTTCTCGGTCTCATATTTTGGTACTATTGTCGTCTTCGGTTCTGACCTTCTGGCTTGGCTAATGTTACTCCATTACAGTTTGTCCCTATTGTACTGCACTGCTCATTCTGGCTTTTTGACCTCTGACTTCGACTTGACTTCTCCTACGTCTCAGTCCACGATACCTCCCGGATCTCTCGGTTTTGAGCTCAGCAGGCATTGACTCATCTCTGGTTTTGTTTTTCCCTGCTGGCCGTCGGTGCCTGGCTCCACCCCTGGCCATTCCCCCCTCAATCACGTGGAACAGGTCCTGTACACAGTCTAGTGAAGTGCTCAGCCATTCCCCGGCCACTCCCCCAGAGTCACGTGGGACAGGTCCCTTGCACAGTCTAGTGAGTTTACCTACGTTCCCCAGTTACTTCTATTTCAGTGTGCAGCCCCCTGCGGTAAGTTGCGCAGGGGGTCGTTACATAAGCTAGCCATTCGGGACTACCCAAAGTGTTCCAAGCAAATGCACCTAGCAAATCTGCAGGTGTGGCCATCCTAATTAGACCATGTCAACCATGAAAATTTTCTTTTGTATGCACTATATTTTCTTTTGAAAAATAAAAATAAAATAAAAATCCAGTCCTGATGAGCCAGACTCAATTTTTTTCTGTTTTCCTTGTGGCCATCCTATTTAGACACAATGTGGTATTCACGGTGGACTTGAAATTCGTAGACCCAAAAGGTAGATGATTTTTAATTCTCTATTGCTCAATATTTGGCACAAAATATACTCTTGCCATATTATTCAGTCCCAACACTTCCCCCAAGAGATTCTTTATCAAAGTACTGAAAAAGATCCAACCCATGGTAATGGGTCCTTTAATCATTTGCAGGGAGATTAACATCCCAATATCAGCAACTCTAGATACTGACTTAGATTGTACATCCCATAGAGAGGAATTGAAAACCCTTATAGCTAGGGAAGGGTTGCACAATATATGGTGATACCACCATGCCAGCGAAAGAGACCATTCCTATTTCTCTCCTAGACACTCATCCCTTTCAAGAATTGACTACTTTAATAGAAAAGAGAGCTCTTGCTGTCTGTAAAACTTCTAAAAATCGGTTCCATTACATGGTCAGACCACGCCCCAATAGAACTGGATATTCTGGAAAAAGGGAATCAAACTCCAACTTAGTCTTGGAGACTAAATACATTTCTATTAAAATCGGAAAAAAAACAAAAAAAACCGAACATCTGCCTAGGGACACTACACAGTTTTTTGACATCAACGATAATGGAGCAGTTTCGGATGAAACTCTTTGGTCTGCCCACAAAGCATATATGAGGGGGATATGCATAAAATTTTCTAGGGAGAAAAGGATCAGACGAAAATGTAAAAACCCTTCTGGTGTAAATAGCTAACTTGGAAAGTCAACAAAAAGAGAATAGACATCCTATAATAGGAAATAAACTTTTGGAAGCCAGGAACGAGCTTAGGAAACTTATTGTTTAAATGTGAAAAAAAATCTAAAGAGAATTACGTGCGATTCAAATCCTGAAGTTTCTGTGGGCTCCTTCTTTGAACTTTAGCGCCTGCTATAAACGTTCTATTAGATTCAGGTCAGGTAGTTGGCTCAGCCATTCTAGAGGTTTTATTTTCTTTCTAGGACACTAAATGAGAGCTTACATGGGTATATGTTTGGGATCATTGTCTTGCTGAAATATCCAACCTTGTTTCATCTTTCTCGTCCTTGTAGATGGCAGCAGATTTTAATCAAGAATGTCTAGGTACATTTGTCCATTCATCCTTTCTTTAGTTTGCCAGTGCTGAAAAACAGCCCCAAATCATGATGTTCCCACCTCCAAACTTCAATGGTACCGTGTTTTTGGAGCGACATGCAGTGCCTTGTGGCCTTCGAACATTGTGTGCACTATGGCATCCAAAGAGATCAATTTTGGTCTCATCTGACTAGACTATATTCCACAAGTGTGTCACAGGTTTGTTTAAATGTTAAGCAAACTTTAAAATGCGCACATTTTAAGTGCTGGCTCAGTGGTTAGCATTGTTGCTTTGCCACACTGGGGTCATGGAGTTCAAATCCCATCAAGAACAACATCTACAAGGAGTTTTTATGTTCTCCCTGTGTTTGTGTGGGTTTCTACCAGGTTCTCCAGTTTCCTCTGACACTCCAAGACATACTGATAGGGAATTTAGAAGTATAATAAGTAAATAAAATATGGTTTGATTTATTTGCGTGAATTGAAAGTTATTACCGACATCTGGTGAAAGTGTCATGTCAACGGCATCTTTATAGAATGATTTAACTTAGAAAACTGATGACGTGTTTAATACTTTTCTCTCACTGTACACCAGCCCCAGGAGTTTCCTATGTCCCTGGCGGCATAGTGTGTTATTGATGGTAGCCTTTGTTACAGTGGTCACAGCTCTATGCAGGTCATTCACTAGGTCCCCCCCGTGTGGTTCTGGGATTCTTGCTCACCGTTCTTGTGATCATTTTGACCCCATGTGGTCAGATCTTTCGTGGAGCCCCAGATTGAGGGAGATCATCAGTGGTCATATATGTCCTCTATTTTCTTATTATTGCTCCCACAGTTGATTTCATCACACCAAGCTGCTTGTGTATTGCAGATTTAGTCTTGCCAGCCTAGCGCAGGGCTACAATTTTGTTTCTGGTGTCCTTGGACAGCTCACGGTCTTCACCATAGTGGAGTTTGGAGTGCGACTGTTTGAGGTTGTGGACAGGTGTCTTTTATACTGATAAGTTCAAACAGAAAGCAAAGTTGGTCCTCTTTCACTGCCCTCTTAGTCATGAATGTGGATGACATCCTAGGCGAGCTGGAGATTTGAGAATATGAGCTAGTTTTAATAGTGAAAAGACTGACCAAGTTGTGATTGGGTCAGAGGAAGGACTGTCTTCTTCCAAAACTGAGTGTTCTCTGTAATCATAAAAGGAGTATGTCATCTATTATAAAATTGCACAAATCCAATTGATAATTGGATATTAAAATAACCATATTTCTTCTGCTGAATCTGCATGGCAGATGGTCCACTGGCTTACTCATCCTACCAGGAAATTGCCCAGTAGGACAGATTGCTTATCCTGATCTCCATTTTTGTCCTATATGAAAGGACAAATTTGAATACTTCAAATTCTAATGTGAAACCCTTTATTACAGTTATTTAATTGAAAATTAAATAAATCCATAAAAGTCATAATCAATTAAAACAAGGATCATTTTGAAATTTAATAAAATCAGTTTGGAATTAGAAACTGTGAAGTAGTTCTGAATGAGATGGTATTGTATAGAATGTCACTCATCCGAACATCTCCTGGGATGCATAAGTCATGTATAAAAAGCCATCTTCATCCTTAAGGTCTCTGTACAGTTCGGTCATCGTGAAGGACATACTGACAAGGTTCCTTTCATTCACTAGGATATAAAATGCTTGTGTTGCTGACAAGTTCATTCGGTTTCTGAAAAAAGAAAGCTGAAGATTAGCATAATGAATAATGATGAGCAAGCACTAAAATGCATGGGTGCTTCTTACTCGAGTCAAGCAAATCGTAATGCTCGTGTGCTTGACCCAAGTAACAAATATAATGGAAGGCAATGGGAAAGTAACATTTTCCCGGCACTCCTGGACATCTAGAGGGGTCTATAAAGTGGACTAAAATGGCATGGGAATAGCATAGGGAAGACCCCTTTAGAAATCTCTGAATCCCAGGTTGCTCCTGGGAACAATGTTGTCAAAGTTAAACATACAAAAATTGAAGTTAAAATATGGATTTTACTGGAAAAAAAAATTAAGCATTCTTTCCAAGATAATGCATTTTATATAAAAGGTAGGAGATATATATAGCAAATATTGAGACCACTGCACAGTTTTATTAAAATCTTCTCTACATGTCTGACAGCCATTCCAGTGTCAGCTGAATTCCAACCAGAGTACACCTCATTCTTCTTAATGTGCTTCTGATTAGGTGATCACTTGAACCAAATCTTATTTAACGAAGGAAAGTATAAAAAAAAAAACCTGCTGTGGTGTTCACAATCCTCTTGCAATAGGATAAGCTGGATGGCAAAACAAGTGCTAGTAATATCCCAAAAGTAATAGGAAAGAAAAAACTATTAACCATGTCAAAAGTAGTTGAAAAGAAAAATCTTGAGTGATGAAAAGGGCTCACTTCTTGCTTTACGAGCAGAGGGATACAGTGAGCGTCATGTTGCCTCCATCCTTAAAATTTCTAATAAGGCAGTCCATTACAACAAGGTCAAGCAGCAGACATTGGGGAAAACAAAGCTACAGACCGACAGAGGTTGAAAACGACTCTCCACTGACCGGGATGACAGTCATCTTATTCAAATGTCACTCAGCAACCGCAGGATGACATCAAGTGACCTACAAAAGGAATGGCAGCTGTGGTGAAGTGCACGGCATGAACAGTTCTTAACAGGCTCCTAGAGGCAGGGCTCAAGTCATGAGAAGCAAAAGGAGAGCCAGGCTGAAGTTTGCCAAAGACCATAAGGATTGAACCATAGAGGACTAGAGTAAGCTAATTTCTGATAAGTCTAATTTTCAGCTTTGCACAACAATTGGTCATCTAATGGTTAGACCTGGAGAGGCGTACAAGCCACAGTGTCTTGCAATCACTGTGAAATTTGATGGAGGATCGGTGATGATCTGGGGATGCTTCAGCAAAGCTGGAATTTGGCAGGCTAATCTTTGCGAAGGATGTATGAATCAAGCTGCATGCAAGGTTATCTTGGAAAAACAGTTGATTCCGTCTGCTCAGGCAATGTTCTGCAACTCTGCGTACCGTTTTTTCCAGCAGGACAATGCACCATGTCACACAGCTAGGTCAATCAATGTGTGGATGAAGGACCACCACATCAAATCCCTGTCATGGCCAACCCAATCTCCAGACCTGAACCTCATTGAAAACCCTCTGGAATGTAATCAAGAGGAAGATGGATAGTCACATGCCATCAATGAAGAACTGCTTAAATTTTTGTATCAGGAGTGGCATAAGGTCACCCAAAAGCAGTGTGAAAGACTGGTGGGAAGCATAAAAATATACCTACAAACAGAAAAATCAGAAACTGAAAAATGTTGCAGTGGTGTCTTAATTTTTGCCAGAGCTGTATACACACATACATACATACACACACACACACACACACACACACACACACACACACACTCCTCCACATCTTGGGCTATGTTCATACGTAGTATTTTTGCATGTTTGCATTGCTGTCAATGGTGGGGGGGAAAAAAAAAAAAAAAACCTATTTACCAGGAAATTTAATTTTAACATTTTACTACCTTATCTGACCATGTGGTGTGGGAGACATCACACATCCTGATTAAATTTATGGCAATAAAGTCTGTAAAGCACTGTGGAATTAATAGTGCTATTTAAATGAGTAAAAAAATGAAGGAGGGATTCTGAAAGTCTAACATTTTTGTTTGTTTTTCAGGTCCATCATGCGGCCCTCACTATTTGTAGAGGACCATCAGGCAGCCCTTGCTATTGTTTCGCTGCCTCTGGCACTAGGTGCCTTGATTGTATGCAAGGCATCAAGAAATGTGAAGATTCCTAAAAGATTTAGGGTTGCAATGTAGTGCCCAGTATCAGAAAGCTTTGTTTGCATTCTAGGTCATGGGTCTTCCAGCAGGACAATGACAGCAAACATGCTTCAAGAAGCCCCAAGAAATGGATGGACAGAGCACTGGAGAGTTCAGAAGTGGTAATTCCAGTAGAGTACAGTCTCCCACCACTACCTCTTACATAGAGATGCTACAGAGAAACTGCAAATGGACACATTAAATCAGTTAATTTTGCCTGCTTTAATGAATTTCTGAGTACAGATCACTGTAAAAAACACAAATCTGTCAATGAGTATGGAAAAAAGTAGCAGCAAGGATTATAATTTAGAAGGCAATAAGCCCTAACTAGATGCCTGTAATATGCCATCCCTACTGCAACAGCTCAGCCTAAACGAATTGCAGATAAGAGCAGTCCTAGAGAATAGAATCTATTTGAATTAGCCCTGAAAAATGCCATTAATTTAACATGATCGCATCAAGGACTGTTATTTCATCAACCCTGCAGGGGAATATAGCGGAGCGTTTCGCATCTACTCAGCCTGATATGGAGGAGACCAGGATCTTCTGTACTTACTGTACAAAGACTCCTGTCCCGGTTGTGAAATCTTGTATGCAGTGAGATCTCCCTATGTGACGACCACAACAAGGCACTGGATCATATACTAAAGGGCCTGTCACACTAAGAGATATCGCTAGCAATATCGCTATAACTAGTGACGTTATAGAGATATTGCTAGCGATATCGCTGTGTCTGATACTTACCTACGACCCGCTCCCCCGCTGGTTATCGCTGATCGCGCGAGAACAGGCTGGACTGTTTCTCGTCGTCTGCTTCCTGCGGCGCTTCCTGCTGTGACGACGAGCGACGCGTGGAGCCGGGCGGGAGGACGCAGGATCACCTGGTGTGACAGGTAAGTAGCGACCCCCATCCCCAGCGATGTCGCTAGTGAGATCTGCCTATGTGGCAGCTCACTAGCGACCACTTAGCGATGTACCAACGATCCTGACCGCATCATATCGCTGGTGGGGATCGCTGGTACATCGCTAAGTGTGACAGTACCCTAAGAACGCACCGGAACTTTTGGCTTCCAAAAATGTTCTTTCAACTAGAAGGTGGATTCACAGAAAAGCATTCCCCCCAAATCACTAAAGGCGTGGGCCTCAAACTGGTAAAGCGTTGCACTAGATGCAAGATATGTCAAAAGTTAGAAGGAAGCTCTCCAATACACCCCCTTTCAAGAATGTTAGAGGAAGGCTTCTCAAAATGCTTAATGCAGGCATCATAAAAACCCTCAAAACATTTATAGCTATAAAAAAAAAGAAAAAAAACAAAAAACACCAAAATCCTGAAGCATATACCCATGTTTGGGTGGGAAGGGGTGCATGGAAATAGAACAGAAAAAAAAAAACAAAAAAAAAACAGCTCCACTGGATTTGCGTTTATGTTCCGCTGCTGTCATACGATGGCACAGAAGTCTGGGCCAATACAGCCCTTGTTATAGTGGTTTGAAAAAACCACTATATTGTAATCCGAACGCTGCTAACTTATTCTTCTTCTTATTATTAAAGTTGATTTCCGCAATTAATACAGCCCGAACCGCTACACGCACAGACGCCGTTGAGGTGTTGTTTCGAAGCCAGCGTCCATGAGAGGTGTGCTAAGTATTTTTCGTGTCGATCGGATTTGTAGTTTTTGCGCAATTTGCGTTTGAAAATTTTTTTTCCCGTCATTGGAATGCACTGCCTCCAATGCTTTTCAATGGGTAATGGCAAAACGTGCCCTGAGGCGATTGAAATGGCAGTTGAGCTCATTGATATGCGCAGGCAGACCCAGTTACTATGCCAACGCCTACGAACGTCACATGACATCCCAAGGACAGAGATTCTGCCACATAATATCAGCTCTTAAAGTGAAACCCACAGCACAAATGCAAATCTAGCTTCATCACATGACACATGCCCCTGAGATAGAATGTGCGACAAAGTGGATTTAGAAGCCCAGTGAGCCACCCTGGCTCTTAAAGGGCCGACGTGCCACAGTGATTCTTAAAGGTCCAGCGCACCGAAATGAGTCTTAAATGGCCGGCGCGCCAAATCGGAGGCTGAGCCACCCCGGCCTCCAAATCGGAGGCTGAGCCACCCCGGCCTCCAAATCGGAGGCTGAGCCACCCCGGCCTCCAAATCGGAGGCTGAGCCACCCCGGCCTCCAAATCGGAGGCTGAGCCACCCCGGCCTCCAAATCGGAGGCTGAGCCACCCCGGCCTCCAAATCGGAGGCTGAGCCACCCCGGCCTCCAAATCGGAGGCTGAGCCACCCCGGCCTCCAAATCGGAGGCTGAGCCACCCCGGCCTCCAAATCGGAGGCTGAGCCACCCCGGCCTCCAAATCGGAGGCTGAGCCACCCCGGCCTCCAAATCGGAGGCTGAGCCACCCCGGCCTCCAAATCGGAGGCTGAGCCACCCCGGCCTCCAAATCGGAGGCTGAGCCACCCCGGCCTCCAAATCGGAGGCTGAGCCACCCCGGCCTCCAAATCGGAGGCTGAGCCACCCCGGCCTCCAAATCGGAGGCTGAGCCACCCCGGCCTCCAAATCGGAGGCTGAGCCACCCCGGCCTCCAAATCGGAGGCTGAGCCACCCCGGCCTCCAAATCGGACCCAGTGTGGCCCCGCTCAAAAAATCAGACCCAGAGTAGCACAGCCCACCAAATCGGATCCTGAGAGGCCCCGCATACCAAATCAGACTCCGAGTGGCCCCGCCCACCAAATCGGACCCTGAAGGGCCCCGTCCACCAAATCAGACTCCGAGTGGCCCCGCCCACCAAATCAGACCCTGAGAAGCCCCGCCCACCAAATCGGACCCAGAGTGACCCCGCCCACCAAATCGGACCCTGAGGAGCCCCGCCCACCAAATCAGACCCTGAGGAGCCCCGCCCACCAAATCGGACCCAGAGTGACCCCGCCCACCAAATCGGACCCTGAAGGGCCCCGTCCACCAAATCGGACCCTGAGGAGCCCCGCCCACCAAATCGGACCCAGAGTGACCCCGCCCACCAAATCGGACCCAGAGTGACCCCGCCCACCAAATCGAACCCTGAAGGGCCCCACCCACCAAATCGGACCCTGAGGGGCCCCGCCCACCAAATCGGACCCTGAGGGGCCCCGCCCACCAAATCGGACCCTGAAGGGCCCCGTCCACCAAATCGGACCCTGAGGAGCCCCGCCCACCAAATCGGAACCTGAGGGGCCCCGCCCACCAAATCGGACCCAGATTGACCCCGCCCACCAAATCGGACCATGAGGGGCCCCGCCCACCAAATCGGACCATGAGGGGCCCCGCCCACTAAATCGGACCATGAGGGGCCCCGCCCACCAAAATGGACCCAGGGGGCTCAACCCACAAAATCAGACCCTAAGGGGCCCCACCCACAAAATCGGACCCTGAGTGGGACCGGCCACAAAATCAGACCCTGAGGGGCCCCAACCACAAAATCGGACCCTGAGAGACCCCGGCCACAAAATCGAACCTAGAGGGGCCCCAGTCACAAAATCAGACCCTAAGGGGCCCAGGTCACAAAATCGGACCCGGAGGGGCCCCATCCACAAAATCAGACCCTGAGGGGCCCCATCCACAAAATCAGACCCTGAGGGGCCCCACCCTAAAAAACAGACCCTGAGGGGCCCCAGCCACAAAATCAGACCCTGAGGGGCCTCAGCCACAAAATCGGACTCTGAGGGGCCCCACCCACAAAATCGGACCCTGAGGGGCCCCACAGGCCAAAGTGGCCCCTGAGAGGCACCCACAGGTAAAACGGATACTGAGTTGAAAGTCGTGCAGGGGCAGCAGGCAAGTCTCTCTTAAAGTCGCAGCCCGGGCACCATTTCAAACCACTATCTGTACTTCCTTCAGGAAATACACATCTAGTTCAATTTGATAACAGCCTGTCAGCATTTTCAGTTGCAGGCGGATGCCTGACAAAACACCAGCAGTAGAGCAGACCAGGACCTCCAAAAGGCAGAGAGAGACAGGTCATGCAACGTGTCCAACTTGGATACCCATTAGTTGTTAGGCACAGAGGAATCATGGATGATGCTGGTACTCCAGCTCCCAAAACTTTTCCCTCCTTGTCAGAGTACCCTGCACATCAGGGCCTGGGTGGATCTTAGAAAACTGTCACAATCCTTTGAGAGTGTTCCCCTCCCTCTGGTGTATGTGTCTCGCTCGTCTCTAGTCCTTGGTTGTCCGAGGAACTGTGACTTCTGCTGCCAGTATTGTCAGAAGGGATTTTTTTTTTTCTCTTATTAATAATTCTTCAACTAGGGCCTTCTGGCACTGCAACATTTTATTAGACCTCTCTGCCATGGGGAGGAGAGATGTAAAGTTTTTCTTGTAGTGTGGGTCTAGAAGGGTGACCAACCAGTAATTAGTGTTAGCCAAAATGCATACAACACGAGGGTCACAAGAAAGGCAGCAGAACATATACTGTTGTGCCAGACTGCCAACAGCCAAGACTTCCCTGTTTCCACTAAGAGGATGACTGTCCCATCTTCTCCTCCTTGTCCTCTTCAGTCCATCCACGCTGAACAGATGGGATGAAGGTTGTGTGGGTAGTAATGACTGTAGCTCAGGCAAATAGCTCCTGTTCCTCATCCTGATTATCACCCAATCCACGTTAAGAAGAGGAGATAAGGCTGGGCTGTGTAGCATCACCCTGCATAGTTTCTTGTGCCATCTCAACTTACTCCGCCTGCAAAGCTTCCTCTTTAATTGTGAGCAGGGAGCTTTTCAGTAGACAGAGAAGCGAGATGGTTACGCTGATTATGGCATCATCACCACTTGCCATCTTGGTCAAGCCCTCAAAGATTTGGAGAACTACACAGCTGTCAGACATCCATGCCCACTCATTAGCTCTTATGTGTAGAGGCTGACCGGAATGCAGAAAGGTATGCTATAGCTGGTATTCCACTACTGCCCTCTGCTGCTCACAAAGCCTTGCCAACATATGCAACGCTGAGTTACAATGCGTTGTGACATGGCACACCAGTCGGTGAACTGGAAGTTGCAAATGTTGCTGCAGCTCTACCAGGGCGGCAGAAGCTGTAGCCGACTTGCGGATGTGGGCACACACGAGCCATACTTTCACAAGTAGCTCAGGCAGATTTGGGTAAGTTTTGAGAAACCGCTGAGCATGTGGGCCAGGAATGGTACATCTGTGAGGTTGACATGCTTCAGAGCCACCACCATGTTAAGGCCATCGTTACACAAACACGATCATGCCTGGTTGTAGGTTCAGGGGCGAGAGCCACAGATCAGTCTGGTCTGTTAGACCTTTCAGCAATTCTACAGTGATTTGTGGTTTTTCACCTAAGCATATTAGCTTCAGCAGAGCCTGATGCCGCTTGGCCAAGTCAGTGCTGCAGTGCTTGCAGCTTTTGACTGATGTCGACATTTCAAGGATGGAGTGTGAGGAAGAGGCGGAGGTGCATGACTTTCTGTAAAAAGTTAAAGAAGCCCTGACAGAACCAGAGCCCGCAATGCTCAGTGTCGGCAGCACGAGTTCTGTCCCAGGGTCCCACCTTCCACAATGTTCATTTAGTGTGCAGTTAGGGAAATGTAATGTCCCTGGGCACAAACACTTAAGCATGGGCACGTGGACAAGTGGACCTTCCCAGTAACAGTGTTGGTCAGGGCATCGTTTATAGTGGAGGCTGTGGACAGGGTACCGAGGGACTTCAGTCTCCACAAGCCTAAATGTGGCCTTTAGTATTTTGGTCTGTGGGTGGGAGGCTGCAAATTTTCGCTTGCATTCCAAGGACTTTGATAGGGACAATTGAATGCAACACTGGGACATGGACGTGGTTGCTGACGGTGACTGTAATAGTGCAACGACGGTTGCAGGGTGGAAGATATCTTCACCTGTGTCATGGACAGAGGATTGGCATGCATGTTGAACAGGGGAAGAGGTAGTGGTGTCACCCACAGAAAAAGTTTTTATACCCTGAAGTTCGGTCCAACTAGCTGGGTGTTTTGTTGCCATGTGACCTAGCATGCTGGTGGTGGTCAGGTTGATAGCTGTGCTGCCCCTGCTGATGCTGTCATGACAGATGATGCAAATGGCCTTTTTTGGGCTAACTGGACTGTCTTTAAAAAAGTGCCAGACTCTGGAACACTTAACCCTTGGCAACTTCATCCATGTTGGTGCTTTGGGGAACACTTGCTCACCTTGTGTCTCTGGCCACCCCACTGCCTCTTCCCGACTGTTGTGATGCTGCAGATCCCTTCCCCCTCTGTGCTGCTGTCCTCGCTCTGCTAGTCAACGTCCCAGGTTGGGTCAGTGACTTCATCATCCATCATCTTGTCTACAACTTCCACACCTTGGTCCTCCTCCTGACTTACCACCACCACTTGTTGGCTATTGTGTCTCATCATTATCCACGTCTTGCGACATTAGTTGCATTTTCCAATGTCTCTTGTTTGTGACCATGGCTACTCAAATATTTGGCATAGATACATACAATCTCCTCATATCCTGCTTGAGATGAGCCTCCAGCTCCTCATTGTTAACCTAGTCTACACTGAGCAGTTGAGAGAATATGAGGCTGGGCAGTATTTCCCTGTCTCCCTACATCTCCACCTGGGCCACATGTAAAGCTTCATGTTTGTCAGCAAGGATTCTTGAGTCGGTAACAGCATCTTCACCACTTACCATCTTTATGGAGTCCTCAAAGCCTTGGAGAACCAAACAAATGTCAGACATGCATGCCCACTCTTCAGTTATGTGCAGAGGCTGACCAGAATACTGATGGGCATGTTGGAGCTAGTATTCCACAACTGGCCTCTGCTGCTCAACAAACCTTGTCAGCATGTGCAGTGTGTAATTCCAGCACGTGGGCACATTGCCCACTAGTCGGTGAGCTGGCACCGCTAAAAATATTTATATTATAATGGACAGTTTTGGAACAACCAAAATGGTCACCGGTAGGACAATTTTTGGCTTTAGTAAAAAGCCGAAATTTCACACATACAAATTTCCACAGTATATGTGACAGTACTCAAATTTTTGAACAACCAAATTTCTACACCTTTAACAAGCACATTTTAGATTTTACTTCAAGCCAAAGAAATTTCACAGTAACCAAGTTGTAAAGTACATGTGACAATAGTCAATTTTTTTAAAAATATAAAAAATTTTAAACTGTACCAGGACAATAGTTTGTAAAAATTTGAACCCACTGTAATTTTACACAAAGCATGTTAAACTGTATAGATAGCTAGTTGAATCAATACCCAGCCAATTTTGCTTTAAAAATGCAAACCGATGAAATGTCACACAAACCAAGTTCAATAGTATACCACAAGTAGAGATGAGCGAACGCGTGGATGTTTGGGTTCGCTGGACCAAATCAATGGGGACATGAAATTCGGTGCTTTAAAATGGTCATAGTGCTACGGGGGGCTGCACAAGGAAACTAAATGAGGGCAATAGCAAGACAATTGCCCTGCAAACAAATGTGGATGGGAAAATGACTTAACCCCTTTACCCCCAGGGGTGGTTTGCACGTTCATGACCGGGCCAGTTTTTACAATTCTGACCACTGTCCCTTTATGAGGTAATAACTCTGGAGCGCTTCCATGGATCCTGGTGATTCTGACAAGGTTTTGTCGTGACATATTGTACTTCATGTTAGTGGTAACATTTAATTGATATAACTTGCATTTATTTGTGAAAAAAATGGAAATTTGGCAAAAATTTCGCAATTTTCCAACTTTGAATTTTCATGCCCTTCAATCAGAGATATGGCACCAAAAAAAAAAAAAAACACTTAAGTAACATTTCCCACATACATACTTACTTTACATCAACACAGTTTTGGAACAAATTTTTTTTTTTTTTTTAATAGGATGTTATAAGGGTTAAAAGTTGACCAGCGATTTCTCAATTTTACAACACCATTTTCTTTTAGGTACCACATCACATTTGAAGTCACTTTGAGGGGTTTATATGATAGAAAATACCCAAAAGTGACAACATTCTAAAAACTGAACCCCTCAAGGTGCTCAAAACCATAATAAAGAAGTGCATTAACCCTTCAGGTGCTTCACAGGAATTTTTGGAATGTAAAAAAAAAAAAAAAAAAAAAAATAATGAACATTTAACTTTTTTTTCACAAAAAAATTACTTCAGGTCCAATTTTTTTTATTTTACAAGGGTAACAGGAGAAATTGGACTGCAAAAGTTATTGTGCAATTTGTCCTGAGTACACCGATACCTGGGGGGGGGGGGGGAGAAACCACTGTTTCGGCGCATGACAGAGCTCAGGAGGGAAGAAGCACAGTGACTTTTTCAACGCAAAATTGGCTGGAATTCAGATCGGATGTCATGTCACGTTTGGAGAGCCCTTGATGTGCCTAAACAGTGGAAACCCCTCATAAGTGACCCCATTTTGGAAACTAGACCCCCCCGAAGGTTCTTATCTAGATATGCGGTGAGAACTTTGAACCCCCGAGGGCTTCACAGAAGTTTATAACGTACCATTTAAAAATCATTTTTTCCACAAAAATGATCTTTTCACCCCAAATTTTTAGTTTTCCAAGGGAAACAGGACCCCAAAGGTTATTATGCAGTTTGTCCTGCGTATGCAGATACCCCGTATGTGGGGGTAAATCATTGTTTGGGCGCATGGCAGAGCTTGGAAGGGAAGCAGCGCCATTTGATTTTTTGGCTGGAATGGAGATCGGACATCATGCCGCATTTGGAAAGCCCCTAACGTGCCTAAACAGTGGAAACCCCCCACAATTGACACCATTTTGGAAACTAGACCCCCCCAAGGAACTTATCTAGATGTGTGGTGAGCACTTTGAACCCCCAAGTTCTTCACAGAAAATTATAACACCCAGGCGTGAACATTTTTTTTTTTTCCACAAGCATGATCTTTTAGTCCCCAGTTTTTTTTTATTTTCCCAAGGGTAACACGAGAAATTGGACCTCAAAAGTTGTTGTCCAATTTGTCCCGAGTACGCTGATATCCCATATGTGGGAGAAAACGTCTGTATGGGCACACGTTGGGGCTTGGAAGGGAAGTAGTGACGTTTTGGAATGCAGACTTTGATGGAATGGTCTGCGGGTGTCATGTTGCCTTTGGAGAGCCCCTGATGTGCCTAAACTGTGGACACCCCCCACAAGTGACCCCAATTTGGAAACACACCCCTATCCCTAATGGGAAAATGGAAATAAATGCATTTTTTTAACTCAATTATTTTTCCCTAACTAAGGGGGGGTGATAACGGGGGGTTTGATTTACTATTTATGGTGGGGGTTTTTTGTTTGACAGCTGTGACATGCTAAAAGATGATTTTGATTGTAAAAATAGTTTTTGCATCACCACATTTTGAGAGCTATAATTTTTCCATATTTTGACCACCGAGTCATGTGAGGTCTTATTTTTTGCGGGACGAGTTTTTGCATTGCTTTATTCTGCGAGCTATGACTTAATTTTTTTGCTGATGATGCTGTGTGGTGGCTCGTTTTTTTTTGCGGGACAAGATGCTTCCAGCGGTACCATGGTTATTTATATACTTTTTTTGATAGCACATTATTGCACTTTGTTCTGCGGTATGACAGCTTTTTTTTTGCTTTGTTTTTATTTTTATTTTTTAAAGGGGTTCACTAAAGGGGTTAACTAGTGGGACAGTTTTATAGGGCAGGTCGTTACGGACGCAGAGATACTAAATGTGCACTTTTTTCTCCTTCCAAAAAATGAATTAGGGAATTATTTTTTTTTATACATTTTTACACTTTTTTTTTATTTTATTGTCCCGGGAGTGGGACATCACTATCTAGTGTCAGATCAGCAATCTGACAGGCACTGCTGTAGGCTCTCAAAGCCTTCTCTCAGCAGGCACTGAGAAAGACACCTCCCTGCAGGCCCCCGTGGCCATCTTGGATTCGGGGGCCTGCAGGGAAGGAAACCCTCAGACCAGTGCATTGTGCTGCTCGGGGGGAGGTCTCAGGGGAGAACGCAGTGAGCCCCCTCCCTTTCCGATGCTTCCTTTCATGTTTGATTGCAGTGTGCCAGAGGTTAATGTGCCGGGGACACTGTGTGAACGCCCCTGTCACAGTGCCGGTTGTCAGCAGTGATAATCAGCTGACACCCGGCAACGATCAACGGCACTTCCCCCCAGGGGCGCCGCTGATCGCTTAGATGTACTATTCCATCCCCGGTCATACGGGCCTGGGTACCGTGGACAAGATAGTACCTCTGATGTCAGAACGGGTACTGTGGATGGGATAGTACGCCTGATGTCAGAAAGGGGTTAAACAGTGGCCTCACAGAGACTGAGACTTGCTACTTCCTGTCCAGTTAAAAATTTCACTCAGAGGTTGGATCAGAGTACCCTTACATAAGCAGCTTACAAGTTTCACCCACATAGTGTGGCGCCCCTGAGGCTCAGTCGCCACAGAGGTACTGCACCTTCTCCTAAGGTGTGGTGCCCCACCATCCAGGTAGGTTGGGGGCTCCTGACCACGCTCCAACACTCGCACCCCACACAATAGAGTAGTTCAGCAAAACAACATTGCGACTCCTTGCTTAGAGAGAAGCAGAGCACCTTTGGTGGTTCCCTGCTTGGAACACTAGACGTGCTGGGAGGTGAGTGGAGTTGAGAATACATAAAAGAGCGGGATGGTTTAGGATTACAGGTCAGTCAGTCAGTCAGTGAGTGAGGCTGAGAGAGGAAGCCATTCGGATAGGAGCGAGGATCCCTGGAAGAGGGATGGAGGAAGGAGTGCTACAGCTGCCTCAGTGACCTGAGCTAGCTGGCACGGGAAAGGAAAGAAGGAGAAAGACATTGAACTAAAGCCTGAGCATCCATAGGAGAGAAAGACAAGTACGGAACGTAGGAGTAAAAGGGAACACAGAGGACGTGGGTTAGAGGAAGAACCCTGCCTAGAAGTTCCAAGCGCAAGGGCGGGGCCCGGTCCCCGAGGTTGTATGGACATTAATGGTTCTGCAGCAGACACCGGTGGAGTAGTGGGCTGTAAATGCACTACTCCCATCTAAGACTTGAGGGCACAACAGCAACACGGATAGAGAGCAGGGACTTAGGAGTAGAGAGTCCCCGAAGCAGGCTACAGCTGTCTGCCATGCAAGTAGAGTTCTTGGGAACATCTGTCAGGAGGAACTCCAGTGTAACTCAGTACTAGGAGATCTTCACACTTAAAGGCGCTTTAGAGGAGACGTTCAGAAAAGGCACATAAGTTGGCGGAGCGTGGAAGGGAGCCTTCCATCTTGCCTGGGGGTTGACTGAGTCCCTGACCCGGAGGACACGGCCCAGAAGCGGGCACTACAGACTGAGTAACGCTTTGGAACTACATGCCCTGGTGTCCTCCATTCCTTCCTGCGTCCGTCCGCCTGGCACTGCTACATCCCCTGCGCCAAACACTATACCATCTAAGTGTCTCCACATCTACACTGCCCTGGGACAACAGCCCTGCCTGTGGAGGGCTATAACATCATTGCTGCACAACACCATCTGTCCCGGAGGATCTGTCTGCAGCTTCGGCTTAACACCTCTCTTGCCGAACACCACAGGTGGCGTCACGAACTATTCACCTAATTATATTCTACTATTCACAACAACTTCCCCTGTTACTTGGGCGCCCAGGGCTACGGTCCGGGTCACCGCTGATGGGACACATCCCACTGATACCGGCCCGGTACCGAGTACCCCACAGCCCTGGGGGGGCGACCCGATAGCATGTTGACATTTTCGCCACAGCCACAAAATTTCACAACCAGTAGCGTATAAGCAGCTGCAAATAAAAAGCTTGCTGTTGGATTCTGGATACAGCTGATGGTCCTTAGCAAGGCTTCCAATTGCCAGTCCCAGCAGCCGCTTTGTCTTGGGACACCTCCCCAAGCTCTTCCCTTAGGGTTCCAGGGGCCTGAAGTGTTTCCCTTGAAAAAATGTGTTCTAAGCAAGCAACCACGCCTGAATACCTCAGTTAGGGATAATGGAATTGTACTTAGTTTCTATTTTCTGGCTTGTTCCAACTGGGGCCATGATTAAGAGGGGACCAGTGAATCACAAAGTGAAGGAACTGGGCATCAATCTCAATCCACCCACAGATAGGGGTTGCAGAGTATACATGTGTAGTAGGGTTGAGGAAGTTGTCCTGAACCCCTAAGCATGCCACGATGTAACATGTATATAATGTATATTTAATGTTGATATGTATATTTGTAACGTTGCTTCGTAATGTCGAGTATTGTATACCCCCTAAAATGTGTATATAATGTTCATATCTGAGTTTTATACAGGGAGAGTGCAGTATTAGTAATTGGCCACTAGATGGAGATAGAGAGTATAATGTAGGATTTAGGTTTAGCAATAGTGTAGATAGTTAAAGGAGGGGTTACTTCTTAGGTTAGAGGAAGGGATCTTCCAGATTTAGATTAGAAGTAGCTGAGCACCCATAGGGCTCATACGAGCTTAAGCACCGTTGTAAAGGAATAGATACCCCGCAACGTTTGAAGTATGTGCCCAGCTATCCAGGGGAAAAGATCATACGGCAGCAGCTCCCACAGACAGAGGAACAAAACAAACGACACAAAAGGTCACAGCAGCAGTGTGCAGAAGGGTCGCTCACAATGTGGCGGATCACCTCCTGGGCTGAATCTCTCCTGACCGGGGCAAAACGAGCAGGGGAGCGCTTTACTGAGGTGACACTGAAAGTGGAGGACTGAGGGGCCCGTCTGGGACGTGCCGTCCTGTGCAGTTAAGTGACTAAGGGAAGAGAGAAGGAAAAAACGAAAGGATGTGCTGCATGAACTAAACGAAATGTCGTGTCAGAACTGGATGTGCTGTGTCCTGAAGCAATAAAAGTTGTTCAGTTAAGGGCCCAGTTACACGCTTCAATGTCCCAGCGATCCCAGCAACAATCCGACATGAATGGGATCGCTGGGACATAGTTAGACTCACACACGATCAGGACCAGCGAGTAAGCTTGTATCCAAGGTAAACAGTGGGTAACAGAGCCACGTGGCTCTTAGATACCTGCTGCTTACCTTGGATACCAGAGTGCATGCTGGTTTCCAGGGTAAACAGCGGGTATCTAAGAGCCACGTGATGTCAAGTCAAGCCTGTGATGTTTGACAAAGGTGTGGACTGATGACCAGGTAGCAGCTCTGCATATCTGTTCCGAGGAGGCGCTGTCCTTTTCCACCCACGAGACTGCTACTGCACTGGTGGAACTCATTCTGCGACCTTCTGTGGAGGTGCGAGATTCTGAACCTGGTAAGCTTCAGCAATTGCTCTTTTTATCCAGTTGGCGACCGAAGCTTTGGATACTATCTTTCCCTTATTCTGACCATAAAGTTGAATGAACAGATTATCTTTCCTCCACTCTTTGGTTACATTGAGATAATGCAGGACAACTCTCCTTACATCGAGAATGGAACTAATCTGTTCTTAGAGTTCTGGCAGAAGGAAGGTAGTATTAAGTCTTGATTTCTATGAAAGTCTGAAACTACCTTATGCAGAAATGAAGGGTCAAGACGGTACACCAGCCGTTCTTATATACTCAGGTAGGGTTCAATTATTTAAAGACTAACTCCCCCACCCGTCTGGCTGTTGTGATTGCCACCAGCAACGCTGCTTTCCAGGACAGCTTGTCGAGCATTATTGATGGTAAGGGCTCAAATGGTGGAAGTGTCAACCCATTAAGGACAATATTCAGGTCCCAGGTGGGAACCAGGCCGGTCTTTGACGAAGCCGGGTGGCTGCTGTCATGAATAGTTTCACCCAGCAATGTCCAGCCAGGGTCTGGCTGATGAACTCAACATCACCACCTTTAGGGTATTGGGTCTGAGTCCTTTCTCCAAGCCTTCATGTACGAAGTCCAGGATCTGGGCAGTGTTGGGCTGCCAGGGGTCCAGTCGATCCGTTGGACACCATGATACTAACGTCTTACAGGTCAAGTGATATATAGCGTTTGTTACCGGCTTCCTACTTTTTTGTAGGGTGTTATTAACTCTCTCGGAGAGACTCTTGGTCTTTAGAATCGAGAACTGAGATGCCAGGCTGCTAGACGTAAGTTCTCCATGTCTGGATGGCAGATTGGCCCCTAGTGTAGGAGATCTGACTGGTGGAAGGATTAGAGAACCATCTACACACAGGCTGGTTATGGCACCGTACCAGCTTCTTTTCTGCCAGAGGGGTGCTACCAGAATGACTCTTGTCTGCTTAAACCTCATCTTTCACAGAGTCTTGGCAAGACTGAGATCAGAGGAACGGCGTAAGCCAGATTGAACCGCCACTGGTGACCGAAGGGGTATATGTCTAGACACTCGTCGTCTGGGTTCAGTGAGAAATAGCGGGCCACCTTTGCATTCTGGCATCCCGTGAATAGGTCCACCCTGGATAACACCACTTCTTGGTCAACATCTGGATTCAGACTCCACTCTCCTGGGTTGATATCCCTTCCGCTCAGGAAGTCGGCTTGCTTGTTGGCTGTTCCCCTCATATGGAGGGCTGATACAGAGAGAAGATTTTCCTTCAGCCCAAGAAAATATTCTAACCCCGATGCCTTTCAGGCCTTCGTGCCAAAAGGTGTGTGACAGTGGTTACATTGCACAAATAGATTTTTAGGTGGGTACCTTGAATCACTGATGTTACTGTCCTGAGGATCTAGTCTACCGCCTTCAATTCTCTAAAATTCGAGGATTGTCTGCGGATTTCGGCCAACCAGTGACCTTGAAAGGATGTCTGGGAAACCATGCCGCTCCATTCTCTCTTGCTGGCATCCACTTCTATGGTGATCAGCAGGATCTGGATCCAAGGAACTCTCGTGTTCAGCTTCCTTGGGTTGTTCCACTCTGCCAGAATACAAGTCTGAAGGTCCCTGGTGTGCGCCTGGGCCCAGGCTATTCATAGAATTGTAGAGTTGGAAGGGACCTCCTGGGCCATCTGGTCCAACCCCCTGCTCAAAGCAGGATTCGCTAAATCATCCCAGTCAGATGTCTGTCCAGCCTCTGTTTGAAGACTTCCATTGTAGGAGAACTCACCACTTCTCGTGGCAGCCTGTTCCACTCATTGATCACTCGAACTGTCAAAAAGTTTTTTTCTAATATCTAATCTGTCTCATCCCATTCAGTTTCATCCCATTGCTTCTAGTCTTTCCTTGTGCAAATGAGAATAAAGTTGATCCTTCTACAATGTGACAGCCCTTTAGATATTTGTAGACAGCTATTAAGTCTCCTCTCAGTCTTCTCTTTTGCAAACTAAACATTCCCAAATCCTGCAACCTTTCCTCATAAGACAGGGTTTGCAGACCGGTCACCATTCTGGTCGTTCTTTTCTGAACTTGCTCCAGTTTGTTGATGTCTTTTTTAAAATGTGGTGCCCAAAACTGAACACAATATTCCAGATGAGGTCTGACCAAAGAGGAGTAGAGGGCAATAATGACTTCACGTGATCTAGACTGTATGCTTCTGTTAATACATCCTAGAATTGCATTTGCCTTTTTTGCTGCTGCATCACACTGTTGACTCATATTCAGTCTGTGATCTATTAGTATACCCAAGTCTTTTTCACATGTGCTGTCACTTAGCCCTATTCCTCCCATTCTGTATATGCTTTTTTCATTTTTATTGCCCAGATGTAGTACTTTGCATTTCTCCCTGTTAAAAACCATTCTGTTAGTTGCTGCCCACTTCTCCAGTTTATTTATATCTTTTTGAATCCTCTCTCTCTTCTCTAGTATTAGCTATCCCTCCTAGCTTTGTGTCATCAGCAAATTTAGTCAGTTTACCCTCAATTCCTTCATCTAAATCGTTGATAAACATGTTGAACAATACAGGGCCCAGGACAGAGCCCTGTGGTACCCCACTTGAGACATTCTTCCAACTGGATGTGCAGCCATTTACGACCACTCTTTGGGTCCGATCACTAAGGCAGTTATGAATCCACCTAACAGTTGGCTTGTCCATTCCATACTTAGTCATTTTTTCAATAAGGATTGTATGAGATACTTTGTCAAATGCTTTGTTGAAGTCAAGATATACTATATCTACAGCATTTCCTTGATCCACCCAAATCAGTGATTCAGTCATAGAAGGAAATTAAGTTAGTCTGACATGACTTATTAGTTACAAACCCATGCTGACTCTGTTTAATCACTTCATTCTTATCCAGGTACTGACATACATGTTGTTTAATAATTTGTTCAAAGATCTTTCCTGGTATAGAAGTCAGACTCACCGGCCTATAGTTGCCTGGGTCCACCTTCTTCCCCTTTTTGAAGATAGGAACAACATTTGCTCTTCTCCAGTCTTCTGGCACTTCTCCTGTTCTCCAAGAATTTTCAAAGATTATGGAGAGGGGTTCAAAAATTTCTTCTGCTATCTCCTTCAGTACTCTGGGGTGTAATTCATCTTGACCTGGAGACTTGAATTCATTTAGGTTAGCTAAGTGTTTCCTCACTATCTTTCTGTTTATAGATATCCTGGATTCTTCCATTCCCTTAATAGGACAGTTGATGTTACATTTCCTTTCTGAGAGAAAACAGATGCAAAATAGGAATTTAAAAGTTCAGCCTTCTCAACATCCTGTCTTACCATTTCATCATTTTCATCCTGTAAGAATCCTATAGCATCTTTGACTTTTCTTTCACTTTTGACATATCCCCAAAATCCTTTATTATTGCTTTTGACATCTCTTGCAAGCCTCAATTCATTTTCAGCTTTAGATAATCTGATTTGTGCCATGCAGGTTCTGCAGACAGCATTATATTCTTCTTTAGATATGCCTCCCTCTTTCCATTTTATAAACACTTTTTTCTTCCTTTTTAGCATGTGCTTAAGTTCTGTGTTCATCCATCCTGGTTTCCTTAAATGCTTCCTATTCTTCCCTCTTTTTGGAATTGTTAACAACTGTGCTTTGAGAATTTCATTTTTCAAGATTTCCCATCCTTCTTGGACATTTTTGTCTTTAAGGATATCCAGCCATTGGATCCCTATTGCCAGGGTAAAGGATATCATCGGACCGAGGATTGGCATGGCAAATCTCATGGATACTGACTTTCTGCTCTGCAGGATGTTTATCTTTGCCCTGAGCTTGATGTGCTTCTGTTTGGGCAAAAAGGATGTTTGCTCCTGAGAATCTAGAAGAACTCCTAAAAATGTCTTTGTGGAAGGGATGATATTTGACTTGTTGATTTATCAGCCACCCCAGAGACGTCAGAATCCAGGTTGTTGTCTGCATATGCCCTTGCAATGACAGTACTGAAGGTGTCTCTAGCAGAAAGTCGTCGAGATGTGGAATAATGCAGATCTGTCGACCTATGATGTGAGGCATGACCACTGTCACAATTTTTGTGAATATTCAGGGTGTCAAAGATATTCTGAATGAGAGCATGTTGAATTGATAATGAGTTGTCTGCCTCCCCTGGGCAACTGCAAATCTCAGCAATTTTCATTGATTGGGATAAATCGGAACATGATAGTACACATCCTACAGATCGATTGTCGCCATGGCAGAGTCCTTCCCTATCAAGGGAACTGTTGATTTTATGGACTCCATCTTGAACCATCTGTATTTAATATATTGGTTCAGTGGCTTCAGATTTATTATGATCCTGTAGGATCCGCAAGGTTTTCTTATTAAGAATAGACAGGTGTAGGTCTTTTTTAATTAAGAACAGACTGGTGTAATGACCCCTTTTCTCCATCTCCAGGACTAGTGCAACTGCCCCTGAGGCCAGCAGGTTCTTTAGACCTGAATTGAGGGAATTCTGGAGATTCTGTGCAGAGATTTGTGTTAAATCTTAATTTCTATGGAGGGCAGTAGCGTAGCTACTGGGGGGCGCAGAGGCCCCGGGCTCTGAGGGGGCCCACCGAGCTACGCTACTGTAACTATCGGCGTGCACAGCGCGCCCATACAGTTACTTTCTGCGGCAGAGCAGGGAGAATCGATCTCCCTACTCTGCCGCTATGGGCCCCTGAGAAGGCGGTGGGGGGGCCCCGGTGCCAGTAGAGGGCCCCCACATCAACCAACAATGTCATCCTGGGCTATTCTGTGCGCACAGGACCTGTGATGAGGTCACAGGAGGGGTGGAGTCAGGGGGGGGGTCGCATGATCAGGGGCTTCAGTGGCTGCAGGACTGTGCTGGTTGTCATGGTGCTGGATGAGCTGAAGTAAGTTTCTGTGTGGGGTCAAGAGGGGTTTACAGGGTGGATGTAGCAGAGCTGTGTGTGTAGAAGGTGTACAGAGCAGAGATATGCATGTATGAGGTGTACGGAGCAGAGTTGCGTTTGTATGGGGTGAGCGGAGCCGTTTGTGTACGTAGCAGAGGCACGCGTGTACAGGGGGTATCAGGTGCAGTAATAGGGACACATACGGCAGCAGCGGCTCAGTATTGGGGTATCAGGTGCAGTAATAGGGACATATACAGCAGCAGCGGCGGCTCAGCATTGGGGTATCAGCAGGATGAGGGGTTTGTGCAGGTTGGAGATAGATGGTGATGGGGCTGGAATATGAGAAGTGAAACGTGTCGTATTCTCTGTAGCAGAGTCCTGGCTGGAGTCGTCGTCATGTCGGTCTGGGCCAGATGGAAAAGACTTGAAAAGTGAATGATTCCATCAGAAAGATCGTCAGCGGTAAGATGCCAACTATAACTGTACAGTAATCACATGTTTTGTAGGACTGGTATTTACCACTGACCATATGGCGGTAATATCAATATTGGTCTTTATATTGGGATTATTTTCAGTAACAGTGCAGTCATCTCCTACATCCACTATTAGGGTGCGTCACTGAGTTGTAATCAAAGTTACCTAGTTATGAGTGGGCCCCTAAGTTTCGCCCCCCCTGAACCAAAACCCTAGCTACGCCTCTGATGGAGGGCAAGAGATAAACTCTGCCTTCACCCCTTCTTGGATGGATTCTATGACCCACGGGTTGGTGCACACTTCTTGCCATTGTGGAAGGTAATGTGAGATGCGATCTACTCTCCCTTGAGCATCATGGTTTGTTTTGACGCTGGCACTGTGTGAAAAATAAGTTTCTGCGTTGGCCGCCTTTGGGGGTAGCTCCACCTTCCTGTCTGTCCTTGTACTTCAAGGGATGCTCTTGAGGGGGGACAAAAGGACCTCTTCCGGGAACTTTTTCGTTTGGGCAGGGATTTTTCTTGTCCAAAGCCTTCTCCAACAAGTCATCTAGGACTGGCCCGAACATGTATTTCCCCTTAAAGGGAATGGAACATGGCTTTATAGTGAGGTGAGCATCTCCTCTCTAAGGGTCCCTGCCACCAGATGTTTTTCTAGCTTCCCCAACCAGCGAGACATTGACCTGACTACGGATGTAGAAACCACATTTGGGTTTAGTAGTGCTACTGACGTCTCCCAGGATTTTCAGAGGAGGCCCTCCATCTTGCACTCTAGGGGATCCTTTAACTGGGAGGAATCCACAATTGGGAAGGTAGTCCTCTTGGTAACGCATGTGACCTGCACGTCTACCTTAGGCACCTCGGAGCAGCATTCCACTCTCCTCATTTACTGGAAATCTGTCCTTTAACTCTGAGGGGGTATTTAGCCTCTTCTCTGGGAGAATCCCATTCTTCTGGAAGCAGCTCACAGATGTTTTTATGTATCAGGAATACTAGCTCCCTTTTCGAATTTAGACACCCGAACATCTCCTCTTGCACTGTACGTGTAGTTATTTCCTCTTCCACCTCCATGGTTTTCTTCACAGCCATGAAAGTTGTTCCATGTTTCCTGAAGAAAAGTAGAACTTCCTATCCTGTATTTTAGGACCGAGACTCAGCTTACCCTCCTCTGGCATGGACTCCTGGGAATCTGAATCCTCTTCCTCATAGATCCTTTTCTTCTTGGCTACTGGAGGGGCGCTGGCAGTAGGCACTGCCTGGGAGAAAGATGCCAGGGAAGATTGTATTTCTTGGCGGACTATCCCTTTAAATTCATCCCTTAAGGAGGGCAGTTCATATTTAAGAATTTTTCTCTATACAGTCATGACAGAGGCTTCACATGTTAAGAGACCAGCTTTTTTTGCACAAATTGCACATCTGCGGCCGGTGGCCTTACATTTATTCCTTGGTGCAGGTTCCTTGTCCCCCTGAAAAGAGAGGGGAGAAGGCAAACAGGTCTTTAAACATCTATATATACACACATGCACCATGGAGGGGGATCCAATGCCTGTATACTTACAGGGACTGGAACAGCACTGGGCTCCACAGATGCAGAGCGGGAAAGACCAGACTCCATGATACCATATAGTTTTGTCCTATCTTTTTTGACCTTCCATCCGGGGCTCTTTATATCAGGTGACCAAACCAGAGCCTCCCCCTATTCAGAGGGACTTCTCACCATTTTTTCCAGCTGAAGGGATCCCCAGGTAGTGTTCATCTGCCTCCTGTATTCGAATCTCCCGATGCATTCCTCCATGGAATGCAAAGCCAGAAGGGATGTTGTCTAAGTCCGCCCTGCGACTGATGTTACATCTGGCCTCCAGGACCACATCAGGTTTCACCGAGGGAAGCCGGAAGCATGCTTCTCTCACTGCATCCCGGGCTCTTCAGTTCAGCAAGGGGATGAGATGGGACCTGGAGAGCTCAAAGAGGCCTCCCATCCAAGATCTCCCCCAGACTTTACCTGGAGGCGCAGAGACTGGGGGAAAAAAGTCTAGAGTCCACCAGAACGAGGAACAGCACCCGCTGAGGGAAGATAAAAATAGACCGATCTCCCGCTGTCCAGCTATGTGCAAACTCTGTTGTCTGCCGCTGGTATAGAGCACCACATGATGACCTCTTCATCCCTAGAGGGACAGCTAAAAACACTGTGGAAAGGAGGTGGGAAGGCTATTTGACCTCTTTCATGTTTCCTGCCCCTATTAGGATGAGATGACATTCACCTGTGTGCTGTCATGGGGGTGGGGTTGTTAGAGAAAAACTATTTTAACTGTACCAGGACAAACTAAAAATTTTAACCCACTGTAATTTTACACAAAGCATGTTAAAACTGTAGAGATGGCTAATTGAATCAGTAAAAAATTTTTGAACAAGTTTTATACCAAGAAAACATTATACTGTATGGGTGAGCAATACAGAATTTAACAATTTTTGAGGCTTATATACCACAGAAATCAACCCAAGAATATGTTAAAGTCTATGGATGAGCAATATAATACAGATACATTTTTTAGCAATTTTCTTCAATGTTATACACCAAAGTGTCCCCATGAACATGCAATACTGTGCTTATGAGCAATAGACCGATACATTTTTTATCCATTTTTTGGATGGTTATATAACAAAATGTACCCCAGAAAAGGTTATACTCTATGGATGAGCAATTGAATCAAGATAAATTTTTGAACTTTTTTTTTTTTTTTTTTGAGGGCTAGATATCACAGAAATTTACCCCAGACCACAGAATAGTGTATGGGTGAGAAATATAATGTAGCCAAAAAATTTTTCATTTATTTATTTTTTTTTAGTTTTACAGACCACTGTGATGTACCAATAACCGTGCTAAACTGTATGGATGACTAACTGAATTCAGAAATAAATTTGGAACATAGATATTTTGAAAGTGTAGTTTACGCACTCCTACACTCATAAAAGGCTTTTCATAAAGTGCAAAGCCAGGAAAAAGTTATAAGGACGGTCATCCATAGACCTCTGAAAGGCAACAACTGGCAGGCCTCATTCCAATATTTTAAAAGTGTACTTGCTGTAAAGAGAAAGTGGTGTGGCACCCAGGAGAGTCCACATAAAAACAGCTCACCCTTGGATACATGGATCCCTGTTGTTCAGATAATCCTGTAGTATTGCAAGGTTCCACCACAATAAAAGCAAAGAAATCTAGCAAAGGGTCCAATTAAATAATTGTTTATTTAAAGTCCATTAAAATCCATTTTTCAATAATAACCGCATGCGCGTTTCTGACTGATGTGCTTATTACATATGTTACTGACAGGGTTTTCAAGGTGTATATACAGCTTGCATACCAGGGAAATGCCTTCTATCACGCCCCTTAGGAAATGGGCAAAGATATTTAACCCTTGATAACACTAAAATGAAACATAGAAATTCATGAAAAAGTGTAGATACACACAGAAAAATGCAAAATCAATGTACAAAGTGTACATATGCAGAAATTCTAAAAAAAGAATACTCATTAACCTGTATTTTAGACAAACGTACAGTAGTGATGCAACACAGCATTGAAAAGATGATGCATATCAAAATGTTATATAAATGCTTATAAAAAGGTATGTATTATTGCTTCAGACGAGATCAAAAGGCTGCTATAGAATTACTTGTTCTGAAATTGCACGATTGGATATATGATACAAGTCTAAGTCAGAATATACATGATAGGCTGGAGTCACACTAGCGATAAAATCGGACGAATGCAATGGGGGAAAAAAATAAATAAAAATCGCATTACCTTCGTCCCAATGCTATGTTGCTGCTCCCATCATGCGTTTTTTTATCGGATCCGTTCCTCGGACAGAGACAATCGCAGCATGCTGCGATTGTCACCGATTTTCGGATCGGATTCGACAATGCAAGTCTATGGATGCGATTAAAAAACGCATTGAAAACGCACCACACGTGTGACTTGCGATTAAATCGCAAGACTTCTCCTGGTCACAGGAAAGAGCATCAAGCATTAGCATTGGGTGTCAATTTGATGCTTAGATGTGAATAAAATCGGCTCATCGCCGGAAAATGGGATGACAGACGGATCCCTGGACAAGAAATCTTTGTGCTATTTCGTACCGTTAAAATGGGACCGATTTCTTATTCGTTGTGTGTGACTCCAGCCATATTATGAATAAAGTGCATGTGCAACCAAATTTCTATGATATAATACTGATTTTGCAAATATCCAAAGACACTTCCATCAAATATGTGCAAATGCAATGTAGTTATTGTAAAAAAAAAAAAAAAAAAAAAAAAACAATGAATCATGACCAATAGGTAAATCACTAATCCCAGCATTATAATATAGAGGGTGCAGCTTGGATTGGACTAATCATTGTAAGGGTATGTGCCCACGTATGCAGAAATTTCCTGAGAAAAACCTGAATCCTTCCCAGGAACGCCGCAATTTTTTATTCGTTTTTTTCGCGTTTTTTGCGGATTCTTCCGGAGCTTCCTGATGCAATGAAATCCGCAAATTTTCGACAAAATTAACGAACATGCTGCGTTTTTTTTCTGTAATGCTTTTTTTTTGCGCAAAAAAGCGCATCATGGGCACAAAAATAGCGGATTTCATTCTATTAATAGGATGTTTAATGTATGCATTTTTAAGCGTTTTTGCTGATGAAAAACGCTACATGAAAAAAAAAAATCTAAAAAATCCTGAACGTGTGAACACAGCCTAAGCTGCACCATCTAAATATTGAGGTAAGTCAGATAGATTTGTCATGCTTGTTTTTCGGACCATAACTATTGTATACATTGCATTTGCACATATTTGATGGAGGTGTCATCATTATCTTTGCACATGCACTTTATTACAAAAACACATGTTAGCTGATTATAATTCTAGATATTCCTTTGGATATTTGCCAAATCAGTATTATAAACAGATATTTGGTTGCACGCGCACTTTATGCATTCATTACACTCATGACCGTAATCTCTGCATTATTATCCCCACTTTTTGTCTGTTCACATTTACTGAGGGTCAGTCTTTTACCAAGTCCTGTTTTTTTGTGCAGAAAAATGTTCTTACATCACTATACAATGGATATATAATGCACACAATATATCCTAATTGTCTTTGTTTGCATTTGTCTTAAATATACTGCCATAAGTGGAAAATGCAAAACTATGACAAGGGAGTAATAGCACACTACACCCACATAAACTACTGATGCCAACAATGGTCAAAAGTTCGCCTACAGGGCCCTCTGGAGTAAAAAGAGGACTACTACAATAGTGGCTACAACTGCAATAGTTACATAAGTATGCAAAACATTTTAAATTAAAGTTTAGAGTTTAACCAAATAAGCATACCTGAGAATATTTAAGAACTGGAACATGGGAAGATCCCGAGGAACAAGAAATTTGGTTTTATCAAGGAGAGGTAGGTATTTTTCTTTTTTGTATCGCTCTACAATGACCTAAAATAAAGGGATGCAATAAAATGACTGTTGAGAAAATTCTTAAAACTCTCATAACTCCAATTGAACAAAAGAAAAGTTCTAGAAATAACATAGTTTTACAAGAAAGTATTTCTAGGTTAGAACAGATAACACATTACCGGGACTTTAGTAGGAAACTTGGCCTTTATACTAATTACTTCAGACTTTCTTGTTGCTGTGAGAGTAAAAAAAAATAACTAAGTATTCTTCTGAGTATTCTGTATTAAATAAATGTTTCACATTTTACCTAAACTCTTCCTCTGTTTAAATGGCTTCCGTTTTGGAACCTTTGTAGGTGACTGCATTTTCTTCACAAATAGCAAGCTTGGGCATACATATCAGGACTACTCTGCTTCTGCTTTCCCCAGGGATGTCCAATTATTAAACCCTGGATTCAGCTTGCTATCAAATTGAAATAATGTGTAACTCAGCTCAGGTGATTGCAGCTTTATCAGAAAACACGATTGACGCTTGCATTAATTAAGGCCACGTTCACATGGTCAGTATTTGGTCAGTAGTTTACATCAGTATTTGTAAGACAAAACCAGGAGAGGGTGATAAACACAGAAGTGGTGACGTGTTTCTATTATACTTTTCTTCTGATCGTTCCACTCCTGGTTTTGGTTTACAAATACTGAGGTAAAATACTGACCAAATACTGAACGTGTGAACGTGGTCCTATAGGATCTGAATCCAAAAACATGTTTTTGACCATGCCAACATACCAAATCATTTTTTGTGTAGGAAGACGCTTCAGGAAAATGCCTGCAGTATTTTGCCTGAGGCATGTTTTTTTATTTTTAAATTTTGGGATATGTTTTGTGGCATCTTTTATTTTTACCATCTATGCATATAATAGAAGTAGCTTCCAAGTCACCAGAAGAATGGACATGCCACTTATTTTAGTTGCTTTGTGGCTTTGGAAGTCTGAAGTGGTTAAGAGAAGTGTCAGGGTGTGTGCACACGCTGCAGATTCTGCTGCGGTTCCGCAGCGGTTTTGGCCCTGTACAGTACCATTTAGGTCAATGGGAAATGAAAACCGCTGTGCACATGCTGCGGAAAAAACGCTCGGAAATGCTGCGGTTTATTTTCCGCAGCATGTCAATTCTTTTTGCGGTTCTGCACCCATTGACTTCTATTGATTTTGGAAAATCCGCCGAAAAACCGCAGCTTGAAAAATATCTGCGTTTTTTACCGCGGATTGGGGTGTAAAAACCGCAGTGCTCCTGCAGTGTATCGCCGAGTTTCCCGGTGTTCTGGTGCTCCGGGACCTCGCTTTACGGCACTATAGCTGCGTGTGAACTTTCCCACACAGCAATGCCGTAAAGGAGAGTACCGGAGTCAATGAACTCCAGTAAACTCTGGCACATGCGCAGTAACACACTGCAGGAGCTTAGCTCCTGTCAGTGTGTTTCTGCAGCCATGGAGAACGCTCACATCTCCTGATGTGACCATCCTCCATGGCAGATCGTTGTGGGACAGTCGATTA